>NC_092041.1:101661936-101961936 GCF_003086295.3 Arachis hypogaea | reverse complement strand
CTCTGATCTATCTAAGGTCACTCTCAGTTTCATGAATGAAACAAGGTCCTCCATCAGAAACTTGGAGGCACAAGTGGGTCTGCTGAGTAAAAGGGTTACTGAAACTCCTCCTAGCACTCTCCCAAGCAATACAGAAGAGAATCTCAAAAGAGAATGCAAGGCCATAATTGTGACCAACATGGCCAAACCTGGAGAGAGTGAAAAGGCAGTGATTCCTAGTGAGGAAGGCCTTAGGGAACGTCCACTGGCCATTAAGAAGTACCCCAATGAGGAACCAAAGAAATCTGAGGCTCATACAGAGACCATAGAGATTCCATTGAACATATTTTTACCATTCATGAGCTCTGATGACTATTCATCTTCTGAAGAAGATGAAGACATTACTGAAGGGCAAGTTGCCCAATATTTAGGAGCAATCATGAAGCTGAATGCCAAGCTATTTGGTAATGAGACTTGGGAGGATGAACATCCATTGCTCATTAATGAACTGAATACCTGGATTCAGCAAACTTTACCTCAAAAGAAACAGGATCATGGTAAATTCTTAATACCATGTACCATAGGCACCATGACCTTTGAGAAGGCTCTGTGTGACCTAGGGTCAGGTATTAACCTCATGCCACTCTCTGTAATGGAGAAACTAGGAATCTTTGAGGTACAAGCTGCAAGAATCTCACTAGAGATGGCAGACAAATCAATGAAACAGGCTTATGGACTAGTAGAGGACGTGCTAGTGAAGGTTGAAGGCCTTTACATCCCTGCTGTTTTTATAATCCTAGACACTGGGAAAGATGAGGATGAAGCCATCATCCTTGGCAGACCTTTCCTAGCCATAGCAAAAGCTGTGATTGATGTTGACAGAGGAGAGTTGGTTCTTCAATTGAATGAGGACTACCTTGTATTCAAGACTCAAGGTTCTCCTTCTGTACACATGGAGAAGAAGCGTGAAAAGCTTCACTCAATACAGAGTCAAACAAAATCCCCACATTCAAACTCTAAGTTTGGTGTTGGAAGGCCATAACCAAACTCTAAGTTTGGTGTTGAGAGGCCATGGTGCACGAAATTGCAATCACACTTTGCAATCCCGCACAACTAACCAGCAAGTGTACTGGGTCGTCCAAGTAATACCTTACGTGAGTAAGGGTCGATCCCACGGAGATTGTCGGCTTGAAGCAAGCTATGGTTATCTTGTAACTCTTAGTCAGGATATCGGAAATTATCAGGATTGATTGTGAAAAGCAAAAGAACATGAAATAAGTACTTGTTTTGCAGTAATGGAGAATAGGTTGAGGTTTTGGAGATGCTCTGTCTTCTGAACCTCTGCTTTCCTACTGTATTCTTCTTCAAACACGCTAGGATCCTTCCATGGCAAGCTGTATGTAGGGTTTCACCGTTGTCAATGGCTACCTCCCATCCTCTCAGTGGAAATGTTCAACGCACCCTGTCACGGCACGGCTATCCAGCTGTCGGTTCTCGATCATGTCGGAATAGAATCCAGTGATTCTTTTGCGTCTGTCACTAACGCCCCACAATCGCGAGTTTGAAGCTCGCCACAGTCATTCAATCATTGAATCCTACTCAGAATACCACAGACAAGGTTTAGACCTTCCGGATTCTCTTGAATGCCGCCATCAATTCTAGCTTATACCACGAAGATTCTGATTAAGGAATCCAAGAGATATCTACTCAATCTAAGGTAGAACGGAGGTGGTTGTCAGGCACGCGTTCATAGTTGAGAATATGATGAGTGTCACGGATCATCACATCCATCCGGGTTAAGAACAAGTGATATCTTAGAACGGAAGCAAGCATGATTGAATAAGAAACAGTAGTAATTTGCATTAATCCATCAAGACACAGCAGAGCTCCTCACCCCCAACCATGGGGTTTAGAGACTCATGCCGTAGAAGGTACACAAAGAAACGTGTAAAGTGTCATGAGGTACAGATACAATGTCAAAAGATCCTATTAATAGTAAGCTAGTAACCTAGGGTATACAGAAATGAGTAAATGACGTAAAAATCTACTTCTGGGTCCACTTAATGTGTGCTTGGGCTGAGCATTGAAGCTTTCATGTGTAGAGACTTTTTCTGGAGTTAAACGCCAGCTTTCATGCCAGTTTGGGCGTTTAACTCCAATTTTTATGCCAGTTCCAGCGTTAAACGCTGGAAATTCTGAAGCTGATTTGCAACGCCGGTTTGGGCCATCAAATCTCGGGCAAAGTATGGACTATTATACATTGCTGGAAAGCCCAGGATGTCTACTTTCCAACGCCGTTGAGAGCGCGCCAATTGGGCTTCTGTAGCTCCAGAAAATCCACTTCGAGTGCAGGGAGGTCAAAATCCAACAGCATCTGTAGTCCTTTTCAGCCTCTAAATCATATTTTTGCTCAGGACCCTCAATTTCAGCCAAAAAATACCTGAAATCACAGAAAAATACATAAACTCATAGTAAAGTCCAGAAAAGTGAATTTTAACTAAAAACTAAGAAAAATATACTAAAAACTAACTAAAATATACTAAAAACATACCGAAAACAATGCCAAAAAGCGTATAAATTATCCGCTCATCACAACACCAAACTTAAATTGTTGCTTGTCCCCAAGCAACTGAAAATCAAAATAGAATAAAAAGAAGAGAATATACTATAGACTCCAAAATATCAAGGAAACTCAACTCCAATTAGATGAGCGGGACTAGTAGCTTTTTGCTTCCGAACAGTTTTGGCATCTCACTTTATCCTTTGAAGTTCAGAATGATTGGCATCTATAGGAACTCAGAACTCAGATAGTGTTATTGATTCTCCTAGTTAAGTATAATGATTCTTGAACATAGCTAGTGTATGAGTCTTGGCTGTGGCCCAAAGCACTCTGTCTTCCAGTATTACCACCGGATACATACATGCCACAGACACATACTTGGGTGAACCTTTTCAGATTGTGACCCAGCTTTGCTAGAGTCCCCAATTAGAGGTGTCCAGGGTTCTTAAGCACACTTTTTTTGCCTTGGATCACAACTTTATTTCTTTCTTTTTCTTTCTTTTTTTTTCTGAAATTTTTTTTGAATTCACTGCTTTTTCTTGCTTCAAGAATCAATTTGATGATTTTTCAGATCCTCAATAACAGTTCTCCTTTTCCTTCATTCTTTCAAGAGCCAACAATTTTAACATTCTTAAAACAACAAATTCAAAAGACATATGCACTGTTCAAGCATTCATTCAGAAAACAAAAAGTATTGTCACCACATCAAACTAATTCAACTGGTTTCAAAGATAATTTTGAAATCCTGTACTTCTTGTTCTTTTGTGATTAAAGCACTTTTCATCTAAGAGAGGTGATGGATTTATAGGACATTCATAGCTTTAAGACATGAATTTTAAAATTTTTTATTAATTATGAATTAAGAACAAGACTCAAAAATAGATATAAGATGAGATTAGTAAAAAAATAGAAAAAAAAAATTTAAATAGGCTTCTAATGATAGAGGTTTTCACAGAGTTGGGACTCAACAACCTTGATTTTGAGAAGTGGATGCTCCCTCAAATTGAGGGGAGAATTTTTGGCGTTTCAGTTCTTGAAGTTCACGCCCCTGCTTCTCTTGTTCCTTCAGCAATTTGCAGAGCATGCAGTTCTGATTCTGCTGTTCTTCCTTAAGTTGCTCCATAGTTTCTTGCAACTTGGTGATAGATGCTTCTAGGCTGGCCCAGTAGCCAATTTCAGGAAATTCAGGGAGGAACTCCTGCGCCCTCTTTTTGATAGAGTTGTCTTGCATTTGTCCTTCCATTGACTTCTTGGTGATTGGATGTTCAATGGGTATGAATTCATCTACTCCCATCTTTACCCCAGCCTCTTTACAGAGCAAGGAGATCAAGCTTGGGTAAGCCAGTTTAGCTTCAGTGGAATTCTTATTTGCAATTGTGTAGATCTCACAAGCAATCAGATGATGAACCTCCACTTCTTTTCCAAGCATAATGCAATGAATCATCACTGCTCTCTTGATGGTGACCTCAGAACGGTTGCTAGTGGGCAATATGGAACGCCCAATAAAGTCTAGCCAACCTCTTGCAATTGGTTTGAGGTCTCCCCTCTTGAGTTAGTTTGGGACACCCTTTGAATTGGTTATCCACTTAGTTCCAGGAAGGCATATGTCCTCTAGAACTTGATCCAACCCTTTATCTGCTCTCACCATTCTCCTATTAAAGGATTCAGGATCATCTTGCAGTTGAGGAAATTTGAAGATTTCTCTTATTTTGTCCAGATGGAAGTAGATAACTTTCCCTCTGACCATGGTTCTGTAAGTATGGAAAGCAGTTCCAGTCATTCTCTGCTTATCTGTTAGCCACAGATTTGAGTAGAATTCCTGAACCATATTTCTTCCAACTTTTATCTCAGGATTGGTTAGAACTTCCCATCCTCTATTTCGAATTTGCTCTTGGATCCCCGGATATTCATCTTCTTTCAGATCGAATTTGACTTCCGGGATCACTGACCTTAGACCCATTCTTTGGATTATTCTCTTTCTTTCCTCTTAAATTGGTTTGTTTTCCCTTAGGAGCCATGATCTTGATGAATCTTGGCTTAGTGATCACGGAAAAGCACACCAAACTTAGAGGTTTGCTTGTCCTCAAGCAAAAGAAAGGACAGAGGAGAGAGAGGAAAAGAGCAAATTCGAATGGTGTGGGGGAATAGGGAGGCCGAACGTGTATTTATAAGGGAGGGAGGAGAGATTTCGAAAATTTGGAAGGAGATTTGAGAAGATATGGAAAGAATTTGAGAGAAAGTTGAGTTTTTGAACAAGATTTGGGAAGGATTTGAGAGAGATTTGAAGAATGATTTTGATTTTTGAAGATTTGAAGGTGAATGATGAAAGGTTGAAATGTGTTTATGTAGAAAAGTATGGGTCAAAAAAGGAAATTTTGAAAAAAATTTGATTGGAAAGCAAAATCTCAGTCCCCCACCTTTCTGGCGTTAAACGCCCAGAATGGCATCCATTCTGGCGTTTAACGCCCATTTGCTAGCCATTGTGGGCGTTTAACGCCCAGCCAGGTACCCTGGCTGGCGTTAAACGCCAGAATCCCCTTTGTCACTGGGCGTTTTGTTAAACGCCCAGGATGCTGCACACCTTGCGTTAAACACCCAGAATGGTGCCCATTCTGGCGTTTAACGCCCAAAATGGCACCCTTACTGGCGTTAAATGCCCAGAATGGTGCCCATTCTGGCGTTTAACGCCCAAAGTACCCCTTACTGGCGTTTTTTCGCCAGTAAGCTCTTTTTCTCTGCTTTTTGCACTGAATCCTTCTGTAACTCTGTGAATTCCTTCAATTTTGATAATTGCCACTGTAGAAATAAAACATATAACCTGCTAATGACTGGGTTGCCTCCCAGCAAGCGCTTCTTTATTGTCTTTAGCTGGACCTTTACTGAGGATCATTCCAGCCTCAGTTTTGAGCATTCCTGCTCAAAATTGCTTTCAAGGTAATGCTTGATCCTCTGTCCATTGACAATGAACTTTTTGTCAGAATCAATATCCTGAAGCTCAACATATCCATATGGTGACACTCCTGTAATCACATACGGACCCCTCCACCGGGATTTAAGTTTTCCTGGGAACAATCTGAGCCTAGAGTTGAAGAGCAGAACTTTTTGTCCTAGCTCAAAGACTCTGGATGACAACTTCTTGTCATGCCACTTCTTTGCCTTTTCTTTATAAATCTTTGCATTTTCAAAGGCACTGAGTCTAAATTCATCTAGCTCATTTAGCTGGAGTAATCTCTTTTCACCAGCTAACTTAGCATCCAGGTTTAGGAATCTGGTTGCCCAGTAGGCTTTATGTTCCAGTTCCACGGGCAAATGACAGGCCTTGCCATACACAAGTTGGTATGGTGAGGTTCCTATTGGGATCTTAAATGCTGTTCTGTATGCCCACAGAGCATCATCTAAGCTCCTTGCCCAATCCTTTCTTCGGGCCATCACAGTCCGTTCTAGGATTCTTTTTAGCTCTCTGTTAGAGACTTCAGCTTGCCCATTTGTCTGTGGATGATACGGGGTAGCCACTTTGTGGCTAATTCCATATCGGACCATCGCAGAGTACAGCTGTTTATTGCAGAAATGAGTGCCCCCATCACTGATTATGACTCTGGGAACACCGAATCTGCTGAAGATGTGTTTCTGGAGGAATTTCAGCACGATCTTGGTATCATTAGTGGGTGTAGCAATTGCTTCTACCCACTTAGATACATAGTCCACTGCCACCAGAATGTAAGTGTTTGAGTATGATGGTGGGAATGGACCCATAAAGTCAATTCCCCATACATCAAACAACTCAATCAATAAGATCCCTTGTTGAGGCATGGCGTATCCATGAGGTAAGTTACCAGCTCTTTGGCAGCTGTCACAGTTACGCACAAACTCTCGGGCATCTCTATAGAGAGTAGGCCAGTAGAAGCCACATTGGAGGACCTTAGTGGCTGTTCGCTCACTTCCAAAATGTCCCCCATACTGTGATCCATGGCAATGCCACATGATTCTCTGTGCTTCTTCTCTGGGTACACATCTGTGGATCATTCCGTCTGCACATCTCTTAAAGAGATATGGCTCATCCCATAGGTAGTACTTGGCATCTGAAATTAATTTCTTTCTTTGCACTCTGCTGTACTCCTGTGGTATGAACCTCACAGCTTTATAATTTGCAATATCTGCAAACCATGGAGCTTCCTGGATGGCAAAGAGTTGCTCATCTGGGAAAGTCTCAGAGATCTCAGTAGAAGGGAGGGACGCCCCAGCTACTGGTTCTATTCGGGACAGATGATCAGCTACCTGGTTCTCTGTCCCTTTTCTGTCTCTTATTTCTATATCAAACTCTTGCAGAAGCAACACCCATCTTATAAGCCTGGGTTTTAAATCCTGCTTTGTGAGTAAGTATTTAAGAGCAGCATGGTCAGTGTACACAATCACCTTGGATCCCACTAGATAGGATCTAAACTTGTCAATGGCATAGACCACTGCAAGTAACTCTTTTTCTGTGGTTGTGTAATTCTTCTGTGCATCATTTAGAACACGGCTGGCATAATAAATGACGTGCAGAAGCCTGTTATGCCTCTGTCCCAACACTGCACCAATGGCATGGTCACTGGCATCACACATTAGTTCAAATGGCAATGTCCAATCTGGTGCAGAGATGACTGGTGCTGTGACCAGCTTGGCTTTCAAGGTCTCAAATGCCTGCAGACACTGTGTGTCAAACACAAATGGTATGTCAGCAGCTAGCAGGTTGCTCAAAGGTTTTGCAATTTTCGAAAAATCCTTTATGAACCTTCTGTAGAATCCTGCATGCCCCAGAAAGCTTCTGATTGCCTTAACATTGGCAGGTGGTGGTAATTTTTCAATTACCTCTACCTTTGCCTTATCCACCTCTATTCCCCTGCTTGAAATTTTGTGCCTAAGGACAATTCCTTCAGTTACCATAAAGTGACATTTCTCCCAGTTTAAAACCAGGTTAGTCTCTTGGCACCTTTTCAGGACAAGTGCTAGGTGGTCAAGACAGGAGCTGAATGAGTCTCCATATACTGAGAAGTCATCCATGAAGACTTCCAGAAATTTCTCCACCATATCAGAGAAGATGGATAACATGCATCTCTGAAAGGTTGCCGGAGCATTACACAGGCCAAAAGGCATCCTCCTGTAAGCAAACATGCCAGAAGGGCAAGTAAATGCTGTTTTCTCTTGATCCTGAGGATCTACTGCAATTTGGTTGTAACCTAAATAGCCATCCAAAAAGCAGTAATAATCATGACCAGCTAGTCTTTCTAGCATTTGGTCTATGAATGGTAAAGGAAAATGATCCTTTCTGGTGGCTGTATTGAGCCTTCTGTAATCAATACACATACGCCACCCTGTGACTGTTCTTGTAGGAACCAGTTCATTTTTTTCATTATGAACCACTGTCATGCCTCCCTTTTTGGGGACAACTTGGACAGGGCTCATCCAGGGGCTATCAGAAATAGGATAAATAATCCCAGCCTCTTGTAATTTAGTGACCTCTTTCTGCACCACTTCCTTCATGGCTGGATTTAGCCTCCTTTGTGGTTGGACCACTGGTTTGGCATTATCCTCCAACAGGATCTTGTGCATGCATCTAGCTGGGCTAATGCCCTTAAGATCACTTATGGACCACCCAAGAGTTGTCTTGTGTGTCCTTAGCACTTGAATCAGTGCTTCCTCTTCCTGTGGATTTAAAGCAGAGCTTATAATCACTGGAAAAGTGTCACCCTCTCCCAGAAATGCATACTTCAGGGATGGTGGTAGTGGTTTGAGTTCAGGTTTGGGAGGCTTATCCTCCTCCTGAGGAATTTTCAAAAATTCCTTTATTTCTTCTGTTTCTTCTTGATCAGGCTGAGCATCCTTGAAGATGTTCTCAAGCTCTGATTCTAGACTCTCAGTCATATTGATCTCTTCCACCAAAGAGTCAATAATGTCAGCACCCATGTAGTCATTAGGTGTGTCTGGATGCTGCATAGCTTTTACAGCATTCAACTTGAACTCATCCTCATTGACTCTCAGGGTTACTTTCCCTTTTTGTACATCAATGAGAGTTCGTCCAGTTGCTAGGAAAGGTCTTCCTAGAATGAGAGTTGCACTCTTGTGCTCCTCCATTTCCAGCACCACAAAGTCAGTTGGAAAGGCGAATGGCCCAACCTTGACAATCATGTCCTCTATTATGCCTGATGGATGTTTAATGGAGCCATCAGCAAGTTGGAGGCATATCCGGGTTGGTTTGACTTCTTCAGTCAACCCAAGCTTTCTGATAGTGGATGCAGGTATTAGATTGATGCTTGCTCCAAGATCACATAGGGCTGTCTTGGTGCAAGCACCTTCTAATGTGCATGGTATCATAAAGCTTCCTGGATCTTGAAGCTTTTCTGGTAAGCTCTTCAGAATGACTGCACTGCATTCTTCAGTGAGAAATACTTTTTCAGTTTCTCTCCAATCCTTCTTATGACTTAAGATCTCTTTCATGAACTTAGCATAAGAAGGTATTTGCTCAAGTGCCTCTGCAAACGGAATCTTTATTTCAAGAGTCCTTAGGTAGTCTGCAAAGCGGGCAAATTGCTTATCCTGTTTCGCTTGGCGGAGTTTCTGAGGATAAGGCATCTTGGCTTTATATTCTTCAACCTTAGTTGCTGCAGGTTTATTCCTTACAGAAGTGGTTGAAGAAGCCTTTTTAGAGAGATTACTGTCAGCACTCTCAGGTGTCTGATCCTCCCTTGGCTTCTGAACGCCAGGATTGGGTGAAGATTGGGCGTTCAACGCTAACTTCTCCCCCTTTTCTGGCGTTTGAACGCCAGAACTGGGCAGGGAATGGACGTTTAACGCCAGCTTTCCCCCTTTTCTGGCGTTTGAACGCCAAAAGTATTCCTCTCTGGGCTCTTACTGTCCTCAGAGGGATTTTGGACAGTGGTTTGGTTATCCTCTGTCAATTGTTCCTTATTTGGCTTTTTGCTGCTTTGAGCAGTGTTATTCAATGTCTTCCCACTCCTCAGTTGAACTGCTTGACATTCTTCTGTTATCTGTTTAGATATTTGCTATTTTGCCTGATTCAATTGCAGTTCTATGTTCTTGTTAGCAATCTTAGTTTCTTGGAGCATCTCTTTAAATTCTGCTAATTGTTTTGTCATCAGGTGCAATTGTTGATTAAGCTCAATCATCTGCTCTTGAGGATTAGGATCAGTGGCTGCTGCCATGACTTCCTCTTTTGTAGAGAACTCATTGCTAGAGTACAAATGTTGATTTCTAGCAACAGTGTCTATAAGCTCTTGAGCCTCTTCAATTGTCTTCCTCATGTGTATAGATCCACCAGCTGAGTGGTCTAAAGACATCTGGGCTTTTTCTGTAAGCCCATAGTAGAAGATGTCTAACTGTACCCACTCTAAAAACATTTCAGAGGGGCATTTTCTTAGCATACCTCTATACCTCTTCCAGGCATTATAAAGGGATTCATTATCCTCTTGTTTAAAGCCTTGGATGTCCAGCCTTAGCTGTGTCATCCTCTTTGGAGGGTAAAAGTGATTCAGAAATTTGTCTGATAACTGTTTCCATGTCTTTATGCTTGCTGTAGGTTGGTTATTCAACCACCTCTTAGCTTGATCTCTTACAGCAAATGGAAACAGTAATAGTCTGTAGACATCCTGATCCACCTCTTTATCACGTACTGTGTCAGCAATTTGTAAGAACTGTGCCAGAAACTCAGTAGGTTCTTCCTGTGGAATACCGGAATACTGGCAATTTTGCTGCACTTTGATGGGAAGTGTACAGATGCTACTCCCATATGCAGCTGTAATGGGGTTAGCATATGACCCCAGAGTCCTTCTGGACTGATCAATTCCACTTGAGTCCATGATGGGTAAAGGGAATATGATATGAATTCACAAGTAAAATATATATATTATATATTTTTTTAATTGACCAAAAAATTAAAATAAAACAAAAGGAAAATAAAATAAATTTTCGAAAACTGAAAGAAAATAAGATCAAAGCAAATTGAAAACTAAATCAATTAATTAGTTAAAAAGATTTTGAAATTAGCAATTGGAAAGATATGATTGAAAATTATTTTGAAAAAAAAGATTTGATTTTTGAAATGAGGAGAGAGAAAAACAACAAAATGACATCAAACTTAAAATTTTTAGAAAATCAAACACTAATTTTCGAGAATTTTAAGGGAAAAACACAAAGAGGACACCAAACTTAGAATTTTTAAGGATCAAAAAGGGACTAAGGACATGCAAATTCGAAAAGAAAAGCAAAAGCATGCAATTGACACCAAACTTAAAATATGAAACTAGACTCAACTAAAAGACTCTAAACCAACAAAAATAAAACAGTCCTAATCTAAGCAACAAGATAAGCCGTCAGTTGTCCAAACTCGAACAATCCCTGGCAACGGCGCCAAAAACTTGGTGCACGAAATTGCAATCACACTTTGCAATCCCGCACAACTAACCAGCAAGTGTACTGGTTTGTCCAAGTAATACCTTACGTGAGTAAGGGTCAATCCCACGGAGATTGTCGGCTTGAAGCAAGCTATGGTTATCTTGTAACTCTTAGTCAGGATATCAGAAATTATCAGGATTGATTGTGAAAAGCAAAAGAACATGAAATAAGTACTTGTTTTGCAGTAATGGAGAATAGGTTGAGGTTTTGGAGATGCTCTGTCTTCTGAACCTCTGCTTTCCTACTGTCTTCTTTTTCAAACACGCTAGGTTCCTTCCATGGCAAGCTGTATGTAGGGTTTCACCGTTGTCAATGGCTACCTCCCATCCTCTCAGTGGAAATGTTCAACGCACCCTGTCACGGCACGGCTATCCAGCTGTCGGTTCTCGATCATGTCGGAATAGAATCCAGTGATTCTTTTGCGTCTGTCACTAACGCCCCACAATCGCGAGTTTGAAGCTCGTCACAGTCATTCAATCATTGAATCCTACTCAGAATACCACAGACAAGGTTTAGACCTTCCGGATTCTCTTGAATGCCGCCATCAATTCTAGCTTATACCACGAAGATTCTGATTAAGGAATCCAAGAGATATCTACTCAATCTAAGGTAGAACGGAGATGGTTGTCAGGCACGCGTTCATAGTTGAGAATATGATGAGTGTCACGGATCATCACATCCATCCGGGTTAAGAACAAGTGATATCTTAGAACGGAAGCAAGCATGATTGAATAAGAAACAGTAGTAATTTGCATTAATCCATCAAGACACAGCAGAGCTCCTCACCCCCAACCATAGGGTTTAGAGACTCATGCCGTAGAAGGTACACAAAGAAACGTGTAAAGTGTCATGAGGTACAGATACAATGTCAAAAGATCCTATTAATAGTAAGCTAGTAACCTAGGGTATACAGAAATGGGTAAATGACGTAAAAATCCACTTCTGGGTCCACTTAATGTGTGCTTGAGCTGAGCATTGAAGCTTTCATGTGTAGAGACTTTTTCTGGAGTTAAACGCCAGCTTTCATGCCAGTTTGGGCGTTTAACTCCAATTTTTATGCCAGTTCCAGCGTTAAACGCTGGGAATTCTGAAGCTGATTTGCAACGCCGGTTTGGGCCATCAAATCTCGGGCAAAGTATGAACTATTATACATTGCTGGAAAGCCCAGGATGTCTACTTTCCAACGCCGTTGAGAGCGCGCCAATTGGGCTTCTGTAGCTCCAGAAAATCCACTTCGAGTGCAGGGAGGTCAGAATCCAACAGCATCTGCAGTCCTTTTCAGCCTCTAAATCATATTTTTGCTCAGGACCCTCAATTTCAGCCAGAAAATACCTGAAATCACAGAAAAACACACAAACTCATAGTAAAGTCCAGAAAAGTGAATTTTAACTAAAAACTAAGAAAAATATACTAAAAACTAACTAAAATATACTAAAAACATACTGAAAACAATGCCAAAAGCGTATAAATTATCCGCTCATCAGGCCACAACCATGCTTTGATTATCTGTGAGGCTCCATGAGAGCCCACTGTCAAGCTATTGGCATTAAAGAAGCGCTTATTGGGAGGCAACCCAATTTTTATTTATCTATGTTTAAATTCCATTTTCCATTATTATTTTATATTTTCTTTAGGTTGATGATCATGTGGAGTTACAAAAATAACTGCAAAAATCAAAGCAAAATAAAAAATAACATTAGAAATAGCACACCCTGGAGAATGAGCTTACTGGCGTCTAAACGCCAGTAAGAGTAGCATAATGGGCGTTAAACGCCCAGTATGGCACTATTCTGGGCGTTTAATGCCAGAAAGAAGCAACAGACTGGCGTTTAACACCAGAAATAGGCTACAGCTTGGCGTTAAACGCCGGGAAAGGTATAAAAGCTGGCGTTCAACGCCAGAAACAGACAGCAGTCTGGTGTTAAATGCCAGTATTGCATACAGAGGGCGTTTACACGCCTAAATGGTGCAGGGATGAAAAATCCTTGACACCTCAGGATCTGTGGACCCCACAGGATCCCCACTGATAAACCACTATTTTATGATTCATATTGTGTTTAATTGTGTGGTTTTATCAAGTCTTTGCCCACTTATCCATATGATTTGCATGTAATTACAATTCCTTCCTAAAAATACTCTATGATTGAAAACATGCTTCTTTAGCTTTTATTTTCTTTTATTTAATCCTCTCTTATTACCATTAGATACCTTGATATGTGTGTTAAGTGATTTCAGGAATTACAGGGCAGGAATGGCTTAAATGATGGAAAGGAAGCATGCAAAAATGGAAGGAATAGAAAGAATTGAGGAGATAACCAGCGAGAAGTCACGTGGTCGCATGGCTAACGCAACCACGCGAAATGGAAGAAATAACAGTGACGCGCTCGCGTGCATGACGCAACCACGCGGATTGGAAGCTGCATGAACGACGCGAATGCATGGACGACGCACATGCGTGGTACGAGAAACGCTGAGTGACGCGAATGCGTGGACGACGTGGCCGCGTGACGTGCGCGATCTGCAGAATTTCAGAAGTCACTGGCAGAGTTTCTGGGTCGGATTTCAACCCAGTTTTCGGCCCAGAAACACAGATTAGAGCAAAAAAACATGCAGAGACAGGGAAAAACATTCATTCCGCATAATTCTTAGTTTTGAGATCTGAAATTTACTCCTCCCCTAGGTTTTACTCACTTGAACATTCATAATTAGGATTTTGAAGATTTTGGCTTTAGGTTTGGAGAAGAGTCTACCTCCAGTACTAGTCACTATAGTCTGTTATTTACTTTTCATTTATTCTTCCATATTCTTAATTCCTCCAGAGTTGACATTGGATTATTTTCACAAGTTATTAATATAGACTATTTTTATTTTCAATTAATCCCTTTTCATTATTATTTATTATGTCTTCTTTTATTTTCCCCATTGATTCTGTGAAGTTTATAATTATGATGAGTGAGTAGTTCCATAACTTGATTGGGAGATGATTGAAAGGAAACCTTAAGTTGAATCACTCAAGAGAGAAATTATAATTGGGTTTATTGTTGGATCACCCTCTAATCATCGACACTAGTCCTTCCCAAGGGAGAGGATTAGGACTTGTGACTAGAAACAGCTTTCCAACTTGCTTGACTTTCCTTTACCTAGAAAGGGATAACTAAGCAGAGTAACTTCCAATTATTAATTAATCTTGAGAGTACTTCAACAAGAATAGGGCTTCCAACTAATCTACTCCCAGTCAAGGCTTTTATTTAAAATTAATTAAACTCTCTAAATTAATTTCCTATTTATTAATTCAACCATTTTTAAAACACCTTATTGATAAAATAGCACATCTTTCTGCAACTCGTTGGGAGACGACCTGGGATTCATACTCCCAGTATTTTAATTTCAATATTGTGACAACCCTTCTAAATTGATACGCGAATTTTCGGCTGGTTAAGGACTGTACTTGCAACGTATTTCTATTAATAATTTCTTAACTCGCCAATTTTCGCCACGTCAATTTTTGGCGCCGTTGCCGGGGAGTTGCAACAGTGTGCTAATTTATTGATTGGCATTTATTTAATTGCAATTTTTCTTTTTATTTTGTTACTATGAGCTATACGTTTCTTTCGTTAAATGATGCGTTCACTTCCTGATCCAAGCTTGCCAGTATTTGACCCTGAGATTGAAAGAACTATTTCACGTATAAGGCAAGCTCGGCGTCGGCAAGTCCTCTCTGAGGACGAACCTGAAACGTCATCTAAGGAAGAAATAAGCTCCCTCTCTACTGATTCAGTTGATTTACGTGCAGGTGACATGGCAGCACCTAGGAGAGTCACTATCCAGGAGGAAGGAGCCCCTGATTTTACACTACAACCATTCCAGGTACACCACCCAGCAGTGGCTGTGGATTTCGAAATAAAGTCTTCGCTACTCAACTTGATGCCCAAGTTTCATGGCTTACCTGCTCAAGAGCCTATCAAGCACCTTAGGGATTTTCAGACTGCTTGTTCTACTGTTAAGCGAGATGACACTGATGAAACTTCCATTTTGTTAAAAGCCTTCCCATTCTCTCTTGAGGGAAAGGCAAGAGAGTGGTACTACACTCAACCCGGAATAATTGTTTCTAACTGGGATATGCTTAGAAGAGAATTTCTGGAGAAATTCTTTCCAGCTGAGGTTGCCGATAAACTGAGGAAAGACATGTCCATGATCGTTCAGGATGAATCTGAGACTCTCTATGAATACTTGGAACGCTTCAATAATCTTCTAGAAGCATGTCCCCACCATATGATTGACAAGATAGTGTTGTTCGGCTACTTTACACAGGGCATGAAATCTCAAGATAGGACCACATTGGAAGGTGCTAGCAATGGGTCTATGAAAAAGTACAAGACTACGGAAGAAGCTTGGCAATTGATCAGTGACTTAGCTGAATCTACTAGGAATCACAGGCAGAAACAAAGTCGGTCAAGAGCTGTTGCAGAGGTATCCACTAGCAAAGATACTGCTGCTATAGCTCCGAGCTTATGTGAAATGACTAACTTGCTGAAGTAGATGCATCTAAGTCAACAACAGGCTCAGCAAGTTCAGCCTTCTCCACCACAGCACAGCCAGCAGTTGGTTTCACAAAGAGTATGCAGAATTTGTGCAGATTACAGTCATTATACTGATGAGTGTCCGCAACTCCAACCGGAAGATCACACTGTAGCAGTCACTCATAACTTCTATGACCGCCCCAATCAAGGTTACAATCAAGGTGGCAGTTATAACCATGGATGGCAGGATAACTCTAACCAAGGCTGGAGAGATAATTCTAACCAGGGTTGGAGGGACAATCATAACAGAGGAGGCAGAGATAACAATGGAAATCAGAGGTGGAATAACAATAACAACTTCAGGTAGCAGAATCAGAATCAGACCTACAGAGCACCTCATCTAAGACAGCCTCAAGCATCTCAGCAGACCTCTCAGATCACTTATCCATCTTCATCTCCTAATGATGAGTTACTACAATCTATTGATCGGAGACATAGGCCATGGAAAACAACTTTACTGCTACTCTGAATGGTCTGAATTCTACTTTGCAAGCCCTTGTCTCACAGATTGGATCACTGAACAACTCCAACAACTAGTCCTCAAGCTCTGGTGGACTCCCCTCTCAACTATTACCCAATCCAAAGGGTGGCATTAATGCCATCACCCTAAGGTCCGGAACCACATTGCAAGAGAGGAATCAGGAAGAGCCAAACCCACCTGAACACGCCTCAGCTGAAGAGGTAGTGGAAATAGAAGATGTTGTGGAAGAAAAGGGTATACAGGACATGGCTGAGGAAGAATACGCTAAATCATAGGAAGAAGCACCAAAGGGCATAGAAACTGTAGAGAACACCATTCCTATTCCAGTTCCACAACTTGCAAGGAAGCCCAGGAAGTAGTTGGAACCTGATCCCAATATGGTAGAAATATTCAAGAAGGTTGAGGTAACTGTTCCCCTTTTTGATGTTATTCAACAGGTACCTAAATACGCAAAGTTTCTAAAGGATTTATGCATACATAAAGACAAAATTAATGAATTAGAAACTATTCCTTTAGGTAGTTCTATATTTGCTTTAATGGGAAATATACCTGAAAAATGTAGTGACCCAGGTCCATGCATGGTTAACTGTACCATCGGAGGTGTGATATTTTCTGACTGCATGTGTGATTTAAGAGCATGTGTTAGTATAATGCCTTTATCTGTATATGATGTTTTGAGGCTCCCTCCCTTAAAAAGGTCGGCAGCTCATTTTGTGTTAGCAAATAATAGTATTATTACAGTGGCTGGAGTTGCTGAAGATGTATTAGTGGGTATTAAAGGTCTCACTTTTCCCATTGATTTTTACATCTTGGAGATGCCCCAAAATGACTCAGAGAAGCCATCATCAATCCTACTTGGAAGACCTTTCTTGAAGACCTCAAAGTTCAAATTAGATGCTTTTGCAGGAACATACTCTTTTGAAATAGACGGCCGAGTAGTAAGCTTCAATCTGAATGGAGTTATGAAAAACCCTCCAGAAGATCATTCTACCCTCTAGTGTGACATCATAGATGAAACCGTAGCTGAAGTTCACCAGGAGGAGTTTGAAGAGAAGTACATAGGACAAGGTCCGAGTGTGGGGAATTCTGAGGACAATGAACGTACTCTACCACTGCCACCAGCTCCAGACAATCCAGAGCCTGACTATGAACAAAATTTAGAATTGAAATCCCTCCCTCCACACCTCAAATATGCTTACCTCGAGGACAAGCAGAGGTTTCCAGATATCATTGCACGGGACCTCACTTCTCAACAGGAAGAGCAGTTACTTAGTATGCTGAGGAAGCACAAGAAAGCAATTGGGTGGAGTTTAGCAGACATAGTAGGCATCGACCCTCAAGTTTGTGAGCACAGAATATTTTTAGAAGAAGGAACAAGACCCGTTCGTCAACCCCAAAGAAGACTGAACCCCACTATCTTAGAGGTTGTCAAGAAGGAAGTGACCAGACTATTAGAGGTAGATATTATCTACCCCATCTCAGACAGTGAATGGGTGAGCCCAGTACAAGTGGTGCCCAAGAAGTCTGGAGTCACTACAGTGAAAAATGAGCATGGAGAGCTCATAGCAACCAGAGTACAGAACGCCTGGAGAGTCTGCATTGATTATAGGCGTCTCAACCAAGCCACTCGTAAGGATCACTACCCTCTTCCATTCATTGATCAAATGCTGGATCGCCTGTCAGGTAAATCACATTATTGCTTTTTAGATGGTTACACATGCTATTTTCAAATTCATATAGCCCCTGAAGATAAGGAAAAGACTACTTTTACATGTCCTTTTGGGACTTATGCCTATAAGAGAATGCCCTTTGGCTTGTGCAATGCACCAGCTACTTTCCAAAGGTGCATGATGAGTCTTTTCTCTGACCTTCTTGAGGATTGTATGGAGGTTTTTATGGATGATTTTAGCGTTTATGGTGATTCCTTTAGCCTTTTCTTGGATAGTTTATCTAGAGTAATAGATAGATGTGTCAGTACAAACCTTGTATTAAATTTTGAAAAATGTCATTTTATGGTAAGACAAGGAATTGTACTAGGACATGTTGTGTCTAATACTGACATTTTTGTAGATCCAACAAAGGTGGATGTTATTTCTAGTTTTTCTTACCCCTCCTCTGTGAGGGAAGTCCGTTCGTTCCTTGGCCATGCAGGTTTTTACCAAAGATTCATTAAAGACTTTAGTAAGGTAGCACTTCCCCTATCCAGGTTACTGCAGAAAGATATCGAGTTCGAGTTCAGCGAGGATTGCAAACAAGCGTTTGATAAGCTGAAGACTGCCCTGACTCAAGCTCCAATTGTGAGAGGACCTGACTGGAGTTAGCCATTCGAATCATGTGCGATGCTTCCAACAATGCAATAGGAGCAGCGCTGGCTCAACGTGAAGGTAAAGATCCTTTTGTCATTGCTTATGCGTCTAAGACTTTAGACACTACTCAGTCTAACTACACTACTACTGAGAAAGAGCTACTTGCTATTGTTTTTGCTCTGGATAAATTTCGAGCCTATTTACTTGGTGCTAAGGTAGTAGTGTATTCAGACCACGCAGCTCTGAAGTATTTATTAGCTAAAAAGGAATCCAAACCAAGGCTTATACGTTGGATACTGATACTACAAGAATTTGATTTAGAAATAAAGGATAGGAGTGGTAACCAGAATCTAGTGGCAGACCACTTGAGTCGCCTTGAGCACATTAAAGATGACTCCACTCCTATAGCTGATAATTTTCCAATTGATAACCTACAAGCAGTATCTAAGGTAGTCCCTTGGTATGCACCTGTCGCTAATTATCTAGTTAGCCGCACTTTTCCTCCAAACTTTACTAAGCACCAAAGAGACAAGCTGAAAAGCGAGTCTAAATATTATATATGGGATGACCCATATTTATGGAGATGTGGCGCTGACCAGGTAATTAGAAGGTGTGTGCCTCAATCATAATTCCAGTCCATTTTAGAGGCTTGTCATTCATCTGAGAGTGGAGGACATTTTGGCCCTCAAAGAACAACTAGAAAAATCTTAGACTGTGGATTCTGGTGTCCTACTCTTTTTAAAGACGTTGCTGAATTTTGTAAATCTTGTCCCCCATGCCAAAGGTTTGGTAATATATCCTAGATGGATGAAATGCCTCAACAAATTATGCTTTTCTGTGAAATTTTTTATATTTGGGGCATTGACTTCATGGGTCCATTTCCAAATTCTAATGGCCACCTTTATATACTGTTAGCTGTAGATTATGTTTCTAAATGGGTGGAAGCAATTTTTACCCGTACTGATGATGCTAACACTGTTGTTTCCTTTGTTAGAAACCACATTATTTGTTGCTTTGGATCACCACAAGCAATCGTGAGCGGTCAAGGCACCCATTTTTGTAACAGGAGACTAACAGGATTACTGAAGAAGCATGAGATCATTCATAAAGTAGCAACAGCCTACCATCCTTAGACTAATGGGCAAGCCGAGGTGTCTAACAGAGAGATAAAGTGCATATTATAGAAGATAGTCAAACCTCATAGAAGAGACTGGAGCACCAGGCTACAAGATGCACTCTGGGCATACAGAACATTATACAAGACACCCATTGGGATGAGTCCTTTTCGCTTAGTCTATGGAAAGGCATGTCATCTTCTAGTTGAAGTGGAGCACAAAGCTTTTTGGGCAGTAAAGGAGTGCAACATGGGATTTGAGAAAGCCGGAGCTAAAAGGAAGTTGCAATTGCAAGAATTGGAGAGCCTTTGCCTAGAAGCTTATGAGAACTCAAGGCTGTACAAGAAAAAATGAAAGCTGTACATGATCAACACATCAAGAGGAAGGAGTTCCAACTTGGGGATTTAGTCCTCCTTTACAACTCCAGACTGAAGCTCATGCCAGGCAAGCTATGATCAAGGTGGGAAGGTCCATATAGAGTCGAGAAGGCTGAGCCATACGGAGTTTTTCACCTAAGTCACCCTTCAACCACTGAACTCATCAAGGCTAATGGACATCGTTTGAAGCTCTACCATGGTAAAAAGGTGACGAAAAACAAGGACTTAGATATCTTCCTCTTAGAGGATCCACTCGCAACTAAAAACAGAGCTACTGAAGCGTCCAACTTAAGGACGTTAAAGCAAAGTGCTAGGTGGGAGACAACCCACCACGGTATGATCGTTCCTCTTCTTCTCCTTATCTTCCCTCATCTATAACTCTTCTTCGTACTACTGCCTATATCTTGCACCTAATCTGCATATTGCATTTGCATAAAAAAAGAGAGAAATCACACACGACGCGCCAGTGTCGCCGACGCGTCCGCGTCGCATGAGCATTGGAAATAAAAAAATTGGACAGAGAGTTGCGCCGGAATGTGGCTGGAGGCGTGCCTTTGGCACAATTTGATCCACGCGACCGCGTGGATGACGCAACCGCGTCATTTGTAATTTGGCCTCCCCACGCGTCCGCGTCGACCACGCGAACGCGTGGCCTTGCAATTCGACGTAACAAGGGTGAATGGCCAAGAGTTGAGCTGGACTTGGGCTGCACTTGTGCTAGTCGCACAAGTCCTGCCACGCGAACGCGTGCCCTACGCGTCCACGCCATTATTTCCATCTGGCCATCCACGCGATCGCGTCAACCACGCGATCGCGTCACTTCAAATTCTGGCAAAACACAATTTAAACAGAGAGTTGTGCGAGCGCGAAGCTGCCCTCGCGCCACTAGCACAAATAACGTCACGCGTCCGCGTCACCTCACTTAAGGGCTTTCCAGGCGACCGCATGCCCCACGCGTCCGTGCCGTTTGTGCCGCCCAACTCATTCAAATATGCCAGCCTGTTTTATCTTTTCTTTCCCCCCAATCTTATTTCTTTCTCCCCTTTTCCTTCTTCCCCCCTCTTTCTCTCTTCCACCCCATCTCTTCCACCACTATTATCAAGGTTTTTCTTCTATCTTCTTCCCTCTTTACTTTTTCATTCTTCTTTTTCTTATCATGTTTTCTTTTTCTTTCTCTTCTACTTTCCCTAACCATGTTTTCTTTTTCTTTTCCTATTCCTTCTATTGGTGTTGGAATTTTATTTGGGTCATTATTTTTATATGTTGCTTATGGATTGTTTGGGATTTGTTTAAACAATTATATATTATTTTTATAGGGTTACTTGCATGTTCTAATTAATATGGAACTTATTTAACATGCATGCTATGTGTTTGTGAAAACGCCCATATGGCATTTTGCACTATTTTTAGATTTCTTTTAAATCTACTACTCTGAATGCCTGCTTTTCAAAAACCCCTTCTCTATTTTATTATTTAAATATAATTGTTTTTACAAACATATTATTAATTTGAGAGACCTGGTAATCTAATTTGGACATTGAATGCTTGATCTATGCTACTCGTGCCCTTTGCCGGCATGCCAATAAACACCTTGCATTCAATTTTCCTCACATGCACTTGCTATATTTCCATTATTGATTTGCCACATGTAGTCATGACCATGTGCTCACATAATCATCCATACCTGTGCATTGATTACCACCTTTCCTATTCTTTTCCTTGCTATAACCCTTGAATGCTAATGTCTTTCATCGTTTTCTTTCAGGATGGCCACCAAGAAAGGCAAAGAGAAATCTACCCCCAAATCCGCAGCAAGGAAAGGAACAAAAAGAGCATTAGTGGCAGAGCCTTCTTCAACTGCAGTCAAGCCCCAACAAAAAGAATTAAAAGGATTATAAAGGCTGATGAAAAGGAGAGAGCCTTCCCAGCAAAAGACACTGCAAGATTTCCAAATCGCTATTGTGAGCAGATGCTTCCTATTCTGGCAGCTCGGAATTACAACAATGAACACCTTCTTATCCTTCCGCCTCGTATTGCCAAATTTGTTGGCCGCAAATTGCACAAAGACATTGGGATTCCTACAGAGACAGCCACGACAGGTCAATCTTTCTTGGGTAGTTGAGTTTTACTCCAACTTCCACCTACCGACCCTGCAGTCTGTTTATATAGGTCAGAAGCAAGTTTCCATTACAGAAGAAGCCATTCAGCGAGCCTTAGATCTTCCCCCTGCTCCGGAAGGATTGGACGCTTTTCAAGAAGCCGCACTCAAGCGCCAGGCGTACAACTTTGACTGGGACGCTGTTCTCAGAGTTATCGCTCAACCTGGCAGCAAATGGATCTTCGGATACCATCGTTCCCGTCCTAAGGAAATTTCGGCTTTCGCACTTACCTTAGAGGCTCATGTATGGGCACAGATTATGTCCCATTATGTCTTCCCGAGCACTCATGAGTCCTCCTTCACCACAGACATGGCCATTCTACTATGGTGCATCCTCACAGACCAGCCTCTAAATTTATCGAGACATATCCAAAATGCTGTGGGACACGTGCAAATCGCGGGCAACCTACCTTTCCCTGCCTTGGTCTCTGATCTTGTCTCAGCAGCCAGAGTCTCCTATAGAGCTGGAGACACCAAAGCCGTACTTCCATGGGATGATCAGTACGTCCCTAACGGGAGATATCTCAGGCCACCACTTGCCACTACCAGCCAGTCCACAGAGGATGTTGCAGTTCCTCCACCATCTACTAGTCAGCTGCTGCATCAAATACTGAAGCGGTTAGACCAACAAGACAAGAAAGCAAAGCTCCGAGAGTGCCGCAACCACCGCCGTTTCAATTACCTCAAGGAGCTACTCACAGGCAACCACAGACTTGACGAGGACCCAGGCACTCTGGACTCCACTTCCTTTACCAGCACAGGGAGCCATGACGGTCCCGACTGTAGAGATACTGCCACTAGCCCACCATTGTTCCTGACAGATGGCACCGAGGACGGTGCAAAGCCTTAAGTGTGGGGAGGTCGATCAGTACCTAACTTCCGGAGGTAATTCTTTTCCCCCTAACACCAATTTCTTCTTCTTTAGAATAGGATAGATTGCATATTAGTAGGATTAATTGCACGCATGTTCTACCTGATTGAAAAGATAATAAGTTTCTTTTAAGACCATATATTTTTCAAAATTTCACTAATTTAAATCAAAATATTTATGTTAAATTTGTTTGAAGTTGAAATTGGAACAAAATTTTTGAGCTAAAAGGAACACACAACCCGTGAGACCTTGAGCCTAAATATATGGTTACACTATTTAACCATAAACATTTTTTTCTTATGTGTTTACTTCTCTATGATTGTAATCTGAATTTTATTTTATCCTATATGTCCAAAATTAATGTGTTATGTGCATGCATATGATTGAGGCCATTGTTTGTTTGACTCACATATCCCAAATAAGCCAACCCTTTTTAACTACCTTTGTTAACCGCTTTGATCTGTTTTTAATCCCATTCGTTCCATATTGTACCACATTACTAGCCTTAAGTGGAAAATAATTGAAAATCCCAATTGAATCTTTGGTTAGCTTAAGATAGAATTTGTGTGTTAATTGAGCATGGGAAAATTGTGGGAATAAAGGGTAATAGAAAATATATCATAATAGAATAAAGGGAATTTGGGTACCTATTCATGTGAAACCATAAAAGAAAATTACAAATCTATGTGCATTAGTAAGCTATACAAAAAAAAGAGAAAAAAATAAAAAATAAATAAATAAATAAAATATATTTTCTTTATTTTAATGAATAAGGGGACAAAATCACCCCAATGATAAGTCAAAATTTAATAATCAATGCACATATGATAAAATTAAAATAAAGGTTGATACATGAATATGGAATGTGAAAAGGAAATCCTGGGTAGCTAAGATGAATGTTGAAATTATATAGAGTATATGTATGTTAGGTAGGAGCTTAGGTTAATTAAAGATTCAATATATAAGCTCACTTAGCCATATGTGTATCCTCACCTTTACCTTAGCCCATTACAACCGTGAAAAGACCTCATGATGTTTGCATTAGCATTTTGAAATTGTTGATTGATTAGGCGAAAAACAAAATTTTTTGAAAGCATGATTAGAGAAGGATAGAGTGATTACCCCATATGCTAGAGATGATTAAAGTGCACATGCACCAACAGTAAGGGTTCAATGCTCAGTTCTGTATCCCCTGCTTTCACAAGCTATCTTCTTACAAATTTTTCTGCTTTTACAATATGCTCTGAATTAGTGAAATCTGCCCCATATTTAGTCTTATAGAACTTATCTATTTTTAATCATGTAGACCAACTCATATAGTTGCATTCATATGCATATAGGTTGCATTGCATTACATGAGTCTTGCATGTTCCTGTTCATTCATATTTATCACTTTCAACTTAGCATGAAGACATGCTAATGTTTAAGTGTGGGGAGGTTGATAAACCACTATTTTATGATTCATATTGTGTTTAATTGTGTGGTTTTATCAAGTCTTTGCCCACTTATTCATATGATTTGCATGTAATTACAATTCCTTCCAAAAATACTCTATGATTGAAAACATGCTTCTTTGGCTTTTATTTTTTTTATTTAATCCTCTCTTATTACCATTAGATGCTTTGATATGTGTGTTAAGTTATTTCAGGAATTACAGGGCAGGAATGGCTTAAAGGATGGAAAGGAAGCATGCAAAAATGGAAGGAACACAAAGAATTGAGAAGATAACCAACGAGAAGTCACATGGTCACATGGCTAACGCGATCGCGCGAAATGGAAGAAATAACAGTGACGCGCTCGCGTGCATGACACAACCGCGTGGATTGGAAGCCGCATGAACGACGCGAATGCGTGGACGATGCGTACTGGTGGACGAAATTGTGATAAAAGAGTTTCAGGCACTGTTAGAGAAGCTCACAACTCCGTTCAACTAACCAGCAAGTGTACTGGGTCGTCCAAGTAATAAACCTTACGTGAGTAAGGGTCGATCCCACAGAGATTGTTGGTATGAAGCAAGCTATGGTTACCTTGTAAATCTCAGTTAGGCAGATTAAATTGGTTTATGGGTTTTTGAAAATAGAAATAAGAAAATAAATAATAAAAGGGATAGAATACTCATGCAAATTCATTGGTGGGAATTTCAGATAAGCGAATGAAGATACTGTATGGCTCAAGAACGCCTGCTCTCCCACTGCTTCAACTCAATCCTTCTTACTCCTTTCCATGGCAAGCTGTATGTAGGGCATCACCGTTGTCAATGGCTACATCCCATCCTCTCAGTGAAAACGTTCCTATGCTCTGTCACAGCACGGCTAATCATCTGTCGGTTCTCAATCAGGTTGGAATAGAATCCCTTGATTCTTTTGCGCTTGTCATCACGCCCAGCCTTTAGGAGTTTGAAGCTCGTCACAGTCATTCAATCATAGAGTCCTACTCGGAATACCACAGACAAGGTTTAGACTTTCCGGATCCTCATGAATGCCGCCATCTATCTAACTTATACCACGAAGATTCTGTTGGGGAATCTAAGAGATACACATTCAAGCTCGGTTGCATGTAGAACGGAGGTGGTTGTCAATCACGTGCGTTCATAGGTGAGAACGATAATGAGGGTTACTTATCATCACATTCATCATGTTCTTGGGTACGAATGAATATCTTGGAATAAGAATAAGAGAGAATTGAATAAAAGACAGTAGAATTGCATTAATACTGGAGGTACAGCAGAGCTCCACACCCTTAATCTATGGTGTGCAGAAACTCCACCGTTGAAGATACATAAGTGAAAGAGGTTCAGGCATGGCCGAATGGCCAGCCCTCTCCATGATCAAGTGACCGAATATTCAAGAGATTAAACTGTCAAAAGATGTCTAATACAATAGTAACTTATCCTATTTATACTAGACTAGCTACTAGGGTTTACATGAGTAAGTATTTGATGCATAAATTCACTTCCGGGGCCCACTTGGTGTATGCTTGGGCTGAGCTTGATCATTCCACGAGCTGAGGCTTCTCTTGGAGTTGAACTCCGAGTTATGACGTGTTTTGGGCGTTCAACTCCGGATCATGACGTTTTTCTGGCGTTTAACTCCAGACAGCAGCATGAACTTGGCGTTCAACGCCAAGTTACGTCGTCAATCTTCGAATAAATTATGGACTATTATATATTGCTGGAAAGCCCTGGATGTCTACTTTCCAACGCCATTGAGAGCGCGCCAATTGGAATTCTGTAGCTCCAGAAAATCCACTTCGAGTGCAGGGAGGTCAGATTCCAACAGCATCAGCAGTCCTTTTGTCAGCCTTCTTCAGAGTTTTGCTCAAGTCCCTCAATTTCAGCCAGAATTTACCTGAAATCACAGAAAAGCACACAAACTCATAGTAAAGTCCAGAAATGTGAATTTAACATAAAAACTAATGAAAACATCCCTAAAAGTAGCTTAAACTTACTAAAAACTACCTAAAAACAATGCCAAAAAGCGTATAAATTATCCGCTCATCACAACACCAAACTTAAATTGTTGCTTGTCCCCAAGCAACTGAAAATCAAATAGAATAAAAGAAGAGAATATACTATAAATTCCAGAATATCAATGAATATTAATTTAATTAGATGAGCGGGACTTGTAGCTTTTTGCTTCTGAACAGTTTTGGCATCTCACTTTTTCCTTTGTAGTTTAGAGTGATTGGCGTCTCTAGGAACTTAGAATTTCGGATAGTGTTATTGACTTTCCTAGTTAAGCATGTTGATTCTTGAACACAGCTACTTATGAGTCTTGGCCGTGGCCCTAAGCATTTTGTTTTCCAGTATCACCACCGGATACACAAATGCCACAGACACATAACTGGGTGAACCTTTTCAGATTGTGACTCAGCTTTGCTAGAGTCCCCAGTTAGTGGTGTCCAGAGCTCTTAAGCACACTCTTTTGCTTTGGATCACGACTTTAACCACTCAGTCTCAAGCTTTTCACTTGGACCTTCATGACACAAGCACATGGTTAGGGACAGCTTGATTTAGCCGCTTAGGCCTGGATTTTATTTCCTTGGGCCCTCCTATCCATTGATGCTCAAGCCTTGGATCCTTTTTACCCTTGCCTTTTGGTTTTAAGGGCTATTGGCTTTTTCTACTGCTCCTTTTTCTTTCTATATTTTTTTTCGCCATTTTTTTTCGCAAGCTTCCTTTTTCACTGCTTTTTCTTGCTTCAAGAATCAATTTCATGATTTTTTTTCAAATCATCAATAACATTTCTCTTTGTTCATCATTCTTTCAAGAGCCAACAATTTTAACACTCATAAACAACAAGATCAAAAATATGCACTGTTTAAGCATTCATTCAGAAAACAAAAAGTATTGCCACCACATCAATATAATTAAATTAAATTCAAGGATAAATTCGAAATTCATGTACTTCTTGTTCTTTTGAATTAAAACATTTTTCATTCAAGAGAGGTGAAGGATTAATGGATTTTATTCATAGCTTTAAGGCATGGTTACATACTAATGATCATGAAGTAGAGACACAAAACATAGATAAACACAACATTGAAAACCGAAAACAGAAAGAAATAAAGAACAAGGAATGAATCCACCTTTAGTGGCGTCTTCTTCTTGAAGGTCCAACAATGTCCTTAAGCTCTTCTATGTCCCTTCCTTGCCTTTGTTGCTCCTCCCTCATTGCTCTTTGATCTTCTCTTATTTCTTGGAGAATGATGGAGTGCTCATGATGTTCCACCCTTAATTGTTCCACATTATGGCTCAAATCTTCTAAGGAGGTATTGAGTTGCTCCCAATAGTTGTTGGGAGGAAAGTGCATTCCTTGAGGCATCTCAGGAATTTGTTGATGATGAGCTTCCTCATGGACCTCTTGAGGGCCGTGAGGAGCTTCTCTTGCTTGCTCCATCTTTTTCTTGGTGATGGGCTTGTCTTCTTCAATGGGGGTATCTCCTTCTATGATGACTCCAGCTGAGTAGCATAGATGACAAATAAGGTGAGGAAAAGCTAGCCTTGCCATGGTGGAGGACTTATCGGCTATTTTGTAGAGTTCATTGGAGATGACTTCATGAACTTCTACTTCCTCTCCAATCATGATGCTGTGAATCATGATGGCCCGATCCACAGTAACTTCGGATCGGTTGCTAGTAGGAATGATGGATCTTTGGATGAACTCCAACCATCCTCTAGCCACATGCTTGAGATCCAGTCTTCTTAGTTGAACTGGCTTGCCTTTGGAGTCTATTCTCCATTGAGCTCCTTCCACACATATGTCCATAAGGACTTGATCCAACCTTTGATTAAAGTTGACCCTTCTAGTGTAGGGGCGTTCATCTCCTTGCATCATAGGCAAGTGAAATGCCAACCTCACATTTTCCGGACTAAAATCTAAGTATTTCCCCCGAACCATTGTGAGATAGTTCTTTGGATTCGGGTTCATACTTTGATCATGGTTTCTAGTGATCCATGCATTGGCATAGAACTCTTGAACCATCAATATTCCGACTTGTTGCATAGGGTTGGTTATGACTTCCCACCCTCTTCTTTGAATTTCATGTCGGATTTCCGGATACTCATTCTTTTTGAGCTTGAAAGGGACCTCAGGGATCACCTTCTTCTTTGCCACAACATCATAGAAGTGGTCTTGATGGCTCTTGGAGATGAATCTTTCCTTCTCCCATGACTCGGAGGTGGAAGCTTTTGTCTTCCCTTTCCCTTTTCTAGAGGATACTCCGGCCTTAGGTGCCATTGATGGTAATGGAAAAACAAAAAGCTTATGCTTTTACCACACCAAACTTAAAATTTTGCTCGCCCTCGAGCAAGAAAGAAAAGAAGAGTAGAAGAAGAAGAAGAGAATATGGGAGAGAGGGGAAGGAGGGGGTTCGGCTATGTGGGAAAAGAAGGGGTTGTGTTTGTGTGAAAATGAAGTAGAAGGGAAGGGTATTTATAGGGAGAGGGAGGGTGGGTATTCGGCCATTTTGGGTGGGAATGGGTGGGAAAGTGAATTTGAATTTTATGAAGGTAGGTGGGCTTTTATGGGGAAGAGTGGATTGATGTGAGTGGTGAAGGGGTAATTGGGAAGAGGAATTGAGGTGATTGGTGAGGAGTGTTGGGTTTTGTGACATGGGGAATACAAATCACAAAAATAGGATTAGGAGGTAAGGTGGGAATATATTAGGTGGGGATCCTGTGGGGTCCACAGATCCTGAGGTGAAAAGAAATACCATTCCTTCACCATATAGGCATGTAAAATGCCTTCGTGCATCATTCTGGCGTTCAAACGCCCATTGGTGCACGTTCTGGGCGTTCAACGCCCATGTAATGCATGTTTCTGGCGTTGAACGCCAGTTTCATGCTTGTTGCTGGCGTTTAACGCCAGCTTGTCTCCTCCAGGCACATTCCTGGCGTTCAGCGCCAGGATGTTGCTTGTTTCTGGCGTTCAGCGCCAGAATGGTGCTCTGTTCTGGCGTTGAACGCCAGCCAGATGCATCTTACTGGCGTTGAACGCCAGTCTGCGCTACCTCCAGGGTGAACAATTTTTTTCTTCTGTTTTTGACTCTGTTTTTAATTTTTTTGATTTTTTCGTGACTCCTCATGATCATGTACCTAATTAAACACAAAAATAACAAAGAAACAAAATAAAATAAAATTAGATAAATAAAATTGGGTTGCCTCCCAACAAGCGCTTCTTTAATGTCAATAGCTTGACAGTGGCTCTCATGGAGCCACTAGGTGATCAGGTCAATTTTTGTGTGGTCTCAACACCAAACTTAGAGTTTGGATATGGAGTTTGAACACCAAACTTAGAGTTTGGTTGTGGCCTCACAACACCAAACTTAGAGTTTGACTGTGTGGGCTCTTCTTGACTCTGAACTGAGAGAAGCTCTTCATGCTTACTCTCTTTTGTCACAGAGGGATGGCCATGTGCCTTAAACACAAGGTAGTCCCCATTTAATTGAAGGACTAACTCACCTCTGTTGACATCTATCACAGCTCCTGCTGTGGCTAGGAAAGGTCTTCCTAGGATGATGCATTCATCCTCTTCCTTCCTAGTGTCTAGGATTATGAAATCAGCAGGGATGTAAAGGCCTTCAACCTTTACTAGCATGTCCTCCACTATTCCATAAGCTTGTCTCACTGACTTGTCTGCCAATTGTAATGAGAACAAGGCAGGTTGTACCTCAATGATCCCCAGCTTCTCCATTACAGAGAGTGGCATAAGATTTATCCCTGACCCCAGATCACATAGAGCTTTTTCAAAGCTCATGGTGCCAATGGTACAAGGTATTAAGAACTTGCCAGGATCTTGTTTCTTTTGAGGTAGAGTTTTCTGAATCCAAGCATCTAGTTCACTAATGAGCAAGGGAGGTTCACTTTCCCAAGTCTCATTACCAAACAGCTTGGCATTCAGCTTCATGATAGCTCCTAAATATTGAGCAACTTGCTCTCCAGTCACATCTTCATCCTCTTCAGAGGAAGAATAGTCTTCAGAGCTCATGAATGGCAGAAGGAGATTTAATGGAATCTCTATGGTCTCTAGATGAGCCTCAGATTCCTCTGGATCCTTAATAGGAAACTCCTTCTTGCTTGAAGGACGTCTCAGGAGGTCGTCCTCACTAGGATTTTCGTCCTCCTCCTCCCTAGTGCATTCGGCCACTTTGATTAAATCAATGGCCTTGCACTCTCCTTTTGGATTCTCTTCTGTATTGCTTGGGAGAATACTGGGAGGAGTTTCAATGACTTTCTTACTCAGCTGGCCCACTTGTGCCTCCAAATTTCTAATGGAGGATCTTGTTTCATTCATGAAACTGAAAGTGGCCTTTGACAGATCAGAGACAATATTGGCTAAATTAGAAGTGTTTTGTTCAGAATTCTCTGTCTGTTGCTGAGAAGATGATGGATATGGCTTACTATTGCTCAGCCTATTGCGTCCACCATTGTTAAAGCCTTGTTGAGGCTTCTGTTGATCCTTCCAGGAGAAATTTGGATGATTTCTCCATGATGGGTTATAGGTGTTTCCATAAGGTTCACCCAAGTAATTAACCTCTGCCATGGCAGGGTTCTCAGGATCATAAGCTTCTTCAGAAGCTACCTCTCTAGTACTGTTGGATGCATGTTGCAATCCATTCAGATTTTGAGAGATTATGTTGACCTGTTGAGTCAACATTTTGTTCTGAGCCAATATGGCATTCAGAGCATCAATTTCAAGAACTCCTTTCTTTTGAGGTATCCCATTGTTCACGGAATTCCCCTCAGAGGTATACATGAACTGGTTGTTTGCAACCATGTCAATGAGTTCTTAAGCCTCTTCAGGCGTTTTCTTCAGGTGAATAGATCCACCTGCAGAGTGGTCCAGTGACATTTTCGAAAATTCAGAGAGACCATAATAGAATATATCTAATAGGATCCATTCTGAAAACATGTCAGATGGACATCTTTTGGTCAGCTGCTTGTATCTTTCCCAAGCTTCATAGAGGGATTCACCATCTTTTTGTTTGAAGGTTTGAACATCCACTCTCAGCTTGCTCGGCTTTTGAGGAGGAAAGAATTTATCCAAGAAGGTTGTGACCAGCTTATCCCAGGAGTCCAGGCTATCCTTAGGTTGTGAATCCAACCATATTCTAGCTCTGTCTCTTACAGCAAAAGGGAAAAGCATGAGTCTGTAGACTTCAGGATCAACTCCATTCGTCTTTACAGTCTCACAGATCTACAAGAACTCAGTTAAAAACTGATAAGGATCTTCAGATGGAAGTCCATAAAACTTGCAGTTTTGTTGCATTAAGGCAACTAGCTGAGGTTTCAGCTCAAAGTTATTGGCTCCAATGGCAGGAATGGAGATGCTTCTTCCATCAAACTTGGACGTTGGCTTTGTGAAGTCACCAAGCATTCTCCTTGCATTATTATTATTATTATTTTCGGCTGCCATCTCCTTCTCTTGTTCGAAAATTTCTGAAAGGTTGCTTCTGGATTGTTGTAATTTAGCTTCTCTTAATTTTCTCTTCAGAGTCCTTTCAGGTTCTGGATCAACTTCAACAGGAGTGCCCTTTTCCCTGTTCCTTCTCATATGAAAGAGAAGAAAATAAGAAAAGAAAGAGGAATCCTCTATGTCACAGTATAGAGATTCCTTTATGTTAGTAGAAGAAGAAAGGGGTATAAGAAAGAAGAAGGAAGGATTCGGATTTTTGGATGAGGAGAGGTGAAGAGAAGTGTTAGTAATTAAATAATTAAATAGAATAAGAGAAGAGGAGAGGAGAGAAATTCGAAAATAATTTTAAAAAGGGGTTAGTGATTTTCGAAAATTAGAGATAAGATAAGTTTAAAATTAAAACAAAAAGTATTTTTGAAAAAGGGATGAGATATTTTCGAAAATTAGAGAGGGAGAAGTAGTAAGGTGGTTTTGAAAAAGATAAGAAACAAACAAAAAGTTAGTTAGTTGATTGAAAAAGATTTGAAATCAAAATTTAAAAAGATAAGAAGATAAGAAGTTAGATAAGATATTTTGAAATCAAATTTTGAAAAAGATAAAATTTTTGAAAAAGATAAGATAAAAGATAAAAAGATATAATTGAAAAAGATATTTGAAAATGATTTAATTTTAAAAAATTACTTAACTAACAAGAAACTACAAGATAAGATTCTAGAATTTAAAGATTGAACCTTTCTTAACAAGAAAGTAACAAACTTCAAATTTTTGAACCAATCACATTAATTATTAGCTTAATTTTCGAAAATTTGATAAAAAGATAAGAAAAAGATTTTGAAAATATTTTGAAAAATAATTTTTGAAATTTTTGAAAATTATAAAAAAATGAAAAAGATATGATTTTGAAAAAAAGATTTTGAAAAGATAAGATTTTTAAAATTGAAATTTTGACTTGACTTGTAAGAAACAACTAATTTTAAAAATTTTTGACCAAGTCAACCCAAAATTTCGAAAATTTAGAGGAAAATAAGGAAAAGATATTTTTTTTTATTTTTGAACTTTTAATTATGAGAGAGAAAAACAACAAAAAGACTCAATGCATGAAATTTTTAGATCAAAACAATGAATGCATGCAAGAATGGTATGAATGTCAAGATGAACACCAAGAACACTTTGAAGATCATGATGAACATCAAGAACATATTTTTGAAAAATTTTTGATGCAAAGAAAACATGCAAGACACCAAACTTAGAAATCTTTAATGCATGAAAAATATGAATGCAAAGATGCACATGAAAAACAAGAAAAGACACAAAACAAGAAATTATCAAGATCAAACAAGAAGACTTGTCAAGAATAACTTGAAGATCATGAAGAACACTATGAATGCATGAGATTTTCGAAAAATGCAAGAAAAATTTTAAAAGCATGCAATTGACACCAAACTTAAAAATTGACTCAAGACTCAAACAAGAACACAAAATATTTTTGATTTTTATGATTTTCTAATTTTTTTGTATTTTTATTATTTTTTTTTGTCGAAAAACATTTTTTTTTTTTGGAAAAACGAAAAAGAAAAATTTTTGAAAGAGTTTTTGAAAAGAAAATTACCTAATCTGAGCAACAAGATGAACCGTCAGTTGTCCATACTCGAACAATCCCCGGCAACGGCGCCAAAAACTTGGTGGACGAAATTGTGATAAAAGAGTTTCAGGCACTGTTAGAGAAGCTCACAACTCCGTTCAACTAACCAGCAAGTGTACTGGGTCGTCCAAGTAATAAACCTTACGTGAGTAAGGGTCGATCCCACAGAGATTGTTGGTATGAAGCAAGCTATGGTTACCTTGTAAATCTCAGTTAGGCAGATTAAATTGGTTTATGGGTTTTTGAAAATAGAAATAAGAAAATAAATAATAAAAGGGATAGAATACTCATGCAAATTCATTGGTGGGAATTTCAGATAAGCGAATGAAGATACTGTATGGCTCAAGAACGCCTGCTCTCCCACTGCTTCAACTCAATCCTTCTTACTCCTTTCCATGGCAAGCTGTATGTAGGGCATCACCGTTGTCAATGGCTACATCCCATCCTCTCAGTGAAAACGTTCCTATGCTCTGTCACAGCACGGCTAATCATCTGTCGGTTCTCAATCAGGTTGGAATAGAATCCCTTGATTCTTTTGCGCTTGTCATCACGCCCAGCCTTTAGGAGTTTGAAGCTCGTCACAGTCATTCAATCATAGAGTCCTACTCGGAATACCACAGACAAGGTTTAGACTTTCCGGATCCTCATGAATGCCGCCATCTATCTAACTTATACCACGAAGATTCTGTTGGGGAATCTAAGAGATACACATTCAAGCTCGGTTGCATGTAGAACGGAGGTGGTTGTCAATCACGTGCGTTCATAGGTGAGAACGATAATGAGGGTTACTTATCATCACATTCATCATGTTCTTGGGTACGAATGAATATCTTGGAATAAGAATAAGAGAGAATTGAATAAAAGACAGTAGAATTGCATTAATACTGGAGGTACAGCAGAGCTCCACACCCTTAATCTATGGTGTGCAGAAACTCCACCGTTGAAGATACATAAGTGAAAGAGGTTCAGGCATGGCCGAATGGCCAGCCCTCTCCATGATCAAGTGACCGAATATTCAAGAGATTAAACTGTCAAAAGATGTCTAATACAATAGTAACTTATCCTATTTATACTAGACTAGCTACTAGGGTTTACATGAGTAAGTATTTGATGCATAAATTCACTTCCGGGGCCCACTTGGTGTATGCTTGGGCTGAGCTTGATCATTCCACGAGCTGAGGCTTCTCTTGGAGTTGAACTCCGAGTTATGACGTGTTTTGGGCGTTCAACTCCGGATCATGACGTTTTTCTGGCGTTTAACTCCAGACAGCAGCATGAACTTGGCGTTCAACGCCAAGTTACGTCGTCAATCTTCGAATAAATTATGGACTATTATATATTGCTGGAAAGCCCTGGATGTCTACTTTCCAACGCCATTGAGAGCGCGCCAATTGGAATTCTGTAGCTCCAGAAAATCCACTTCGAGTGCAGGGAGGTCAGATTCCAACAGCATCAGCAGTCCTTTTGTCAGCCTTCTTCAGAGTTTTGCTCAAGTCCCTCAATTTCAGCCAGAATTTACCTGAAATCACAGAAAAGCACACAAACTCATAGTAAAGTCCAGAAATGTGAATTTAACATAAAAACTAATGAAAACATCCCTAAAAGTAGCTTAAACTTACTAAAAACTACCTAAAAACAATGCCAAAAAGCGTATAAATTATCCGCTCATCACAACACCAAACTTAAATTGTTGCTTGTCCCCAAGCAACTGAAAATCAAATAGAATAAAAGAAGAGAATATACTATAAATTCCAGAATATCAATGAATATTAATTTAATTAGATGAGCGGGACTTGTAGCTTTTTGCTTCTGAACAGTTTTGGCATCTCACTTTTTCCTTTGTAGTTTAGAGTGATTGGCGTCTCTAGGAACTTAGAATTTCGGATAGTGTTATTGACTTTCCTAGTTAAGCATGTTGATTCTTGAACACAGCTACTTATGAGTCTTGGCCGTGGCCCTAAGCATTTTGTTTTCCAGTATCACCACCGGATACACAAATGCCACAGACACATAACTGGGTGAACCTTTTCAGATTGTGACTCAGCTTTGCTAGAGTCCCCAGTTAGTGGTGTCCAGAGCTCTTAAGCACACTCTTTTGCTTTGGATCACGACTTTAACCACTCAGTCTCAAGCTTTTCACTTGGACCTTCATGACACAAGCACATGGTTAGGGACAGCTTGATTTAGCCGCTTAGGCCTGGATTTTATTTCCTTGGGCCCTCCTATCCATTGATGCTCAAGCCTTGGATCCTTTTTACCCTTGCCTTTTGGTTTTAAGGGCTATTGGCTTTTTCTACTGCTCCTTTTTCTTTCTATATTTTTTTTCGCCATTTTTTTTCGCAAGCTTCCTTTTTCACTGCTTTTTCTTGCTTCAAGAATCAATTTCATGATTTTTTTTCAAATCATCAATAACATTTCTCTTTGTTCATCATTCTTTCAAGAGCCAACAATTTTAACACTCATAAACAACAAGATCAAAAATATGCACTGTTTAAGCATTCATTCAGAAAACAAAAAGTATTGCCACCACATCAATATAATTAAATTAAATTCAAGGATAAATTCGAAATTCATGTACTTCTTGTTCTTTTGAATTAAAACATTTTTCATTCAAGAGAGGTGAAGGATTAATGGATTTTATTCATAGCTTTAAGGCATGGTTACATACTAATGATCATGAAGTAGAGACACAAAACATAGATAAACACAACATTGAAAACCGAAAACAGAAAGAAATAAAGAACAAGGAATGAATCCACCTTTAGTGGCGTCTTCTTCTTGAAGGTCCAACAATGTCCTTAAGCTCTTCTATGTCCCTTCCTTGCCTTTGTTGCTCCTCCCTCATTGCTCTTTGATCTTCTCTTATTTCTTGGAGAATGATGGAGTGCTCATGATGTTCCACCCTTAATTGTTCCACATTATGGCTCAAATCTTCTAAGGAGGTATTGAGTTGCTCCCAATAGTTGTTGGGAGGAAAGTGCATTCCTTGAGGCATCTCAGGAATTTGTTGATGATGAGCTTCCTCATGGACCTCTTGAGGGCCGTGAGGAGCTTCTCTTGCTTGCTCCATCTTTTTCTTGGTGATGGGCTTGTCTTCTTCAATGGGGGTATCTCCTTCTATGATGACTCCAGCTGAGTAGCATAGATGACAAATAAGGTGAGGAAAAGCTAGCCTTGCCATGGTGGAGGACTTATCGGCTATTTTGTAGAGTTCATTGGAGATGACTTCATGAACTTCTACTTCCTCTCCAATCATGATGCTGTGAATCATGATGGCCCGATCCACAGTAACTTCGGATCGGTTGCTAGTAGGAATGATGGATCTTTGGATGAACTCCAACCATCCTCTAGCCACATGCTTGAGATCCAGTCTTCTTAGTTGAACTGGCTTGCCTTTGGAGTCTATTCTCCATTGAGCTCCTTCCACACATATGTCCATAAGGACTTGATCCAACCTTTGATTAAAGTTGACCCTTCTAGTGTAGGGGCGTTCATCTCCTTGCATCATAGGCAAGTGAAATGCCAACCTCACATTTTCCGGACTAAAATCTAAGTATTTCCCCCGAACCATTGTGAGATAGTTCTTTGGATTCGGGTTCATACTTTGATCATGGTTTCTAGTGATCCATGCATTGGCATAGAACTCTTGAACCATCAATATTCCGACTTGTTGCATAGGGTTGGTTATGACTTCCCACCCTCTTCTTTGAATTTCATGTCGGATTTCCGGATACTCATTCTTTTTGAGCTTGAAAGGGACCTCAGGGATCACCTTCTTCTTTGCCACAACATCATAGAAGTGGTCTTGATGGCTCTTGGAGATGAATCTTTCCTTCTCCCATGACTCGGAGGTGGAAGCTTTTGTCTTCCCTTTCCCTTTTCTAGAGGATACTCCGGCCTTAGGTGCCATTGATGGTAATGGAAAAACAAAAAGCTTATGCTTTTACCACACCAAACTTAAAATTTTGCTCGCCCTCGAGCAAGAAAGAAAAGAAGAGTAGAAGAAGAAGAAGAGAATATGGGAGAGAGGGGAAGGAGGGGGTTCGGCTATGTGGGAAAAGAAGGGGTTGTGTTTGTGTGAAAATGAAGTAGAAGGGAAGGGTATTTATAGGGAGAGGGAGGGTGGGTATTCGGCCATTTTGGGTGGGAATGGGTGGGAAAGTGAATTTGAATTTTATGAAGGTAGGTGGGCTTTTATGGGGAAGAGTGGATTGATGTGAGTGGTGAAGGGGTAATTGGGAAGAGGAATTGAGGTGATTGGTGAGGAGTGTTGGGTTTTGTGACATGGGGAATACAAATCACAAAAATAGGATTAGGAGGTAAGGTGGGAATATATTAGGTGGGGATCCTGTGGGGTCCACAGATCCTGAGGTGAAAAGAAATACCATTCCTTCACCATATAGGCATGTAAAATGCCTTCGTGCATCATTCTGGCGTTCAAACGCCCATTGGTGCACGTTCTGGGCGTTCAACGCCCATGTAATGCATGTTTCTGGCGTTGAACGCCAGTTTCATGCTTGTTGCTGGCGTTTAACGCCAGCTTGTCTCCTCCAGGCACATTCCTGGCGTTCAGCGCCAGGATGTTGCTTGTTTCTGGCGTTCAGCGCCAGAATGGTGCTCTGTTCTGGCGTTGAACGCCAGCCAGATGCATCTTACTGGCGTTGAACGCCAGTCTGCGCTACCTCCAGGGTGAACAATTTTTTTCTTCTGTTTTTGACTCTGTTTTTAATTTTTTTGATTTTTTCGTGACTCCTCATGATCATGTACCTAATTAAACACAAAAATAACAAAGAAACAAAATAAAATAAAATTAGATAAATAAAATTGGGTTGCCTCCCAACAAGCGCTTCTTTAATGTCAATAGCTTGACAGTGGCTCTCATGGAGCCACTAGGTGATCAGGTCAATTTTTGTGTGGTCTCAACACCAAACTTAGAGTTTGGATATGGAGTTTGAACACCAAACTTAGAGTTTGGTTGTGGCCTCACAACACCAAACTTAGAGTTTGACTGTGTGGGCTCTTCTTGACTCTGAACTGAGAGAAGCTCTTCATGCTTACTCTCTTTTGTCACAGAGGGATGGCCATGTGCCTTAAACACAAGGTAGTCCCCATTTAATTGAAGGACTAACTCACCTCTGTTGACATCTATCACAGCTCCTGCTGTGGCTAGGAAAGGTCTTCCTAGGATGATGCATTCATCCTCTTCCTTCCTAGTGTCTAGGATTATGAAATCAGCAGGGATGTAAAGGCCTTCAACCTTTACTAGCATGTCCTCCACTATTCCATAAGCTTGTCTCACTGACTTGTCTGCCAATTGTAATGAGAACAAGGCAGGTTGTACCTCAATGATCCCCAGCTTCTCCATTACAGAGAGTGGCATAAGATTTATCCCTGACCCCAGATCACATAGAGCTTTTTCAAAGCTCATGGTGCCAATGGTACAAGGTATTAAGAACTTGCCAGGATCTTGTTTCTTTTGAGGTAGAGTTTTCTGAATCCAAGCATCTAGTTCACTAATGAGCAAGGGAGGTTCACTTTCCCAAGTCTCATTACCAAACAGCTTGGCATTCAGCTTCATGATAGCTCCTAAATATTGAGCAACTTGCTCTCCAGTCACATCTTCATCCTCTTCAGAGGAAGAATAGTCTTCAGAGCTCATGAATGGCAGAAGGAGATTTAATGGAATCTCTATGGTCTCTAGATGAGCCTCAGATTCCTCTGGATCCTTAATAGGAAACTCCTTCTTGCTTGAAGGACGTCTCAGGAGGTCGTCCTCACTAGGATTTTCGTCCTCCTCCTCCCTAGTGCATTCGGCCACTTTGATTAAATCAATGGCCTTGCACTCTCCTTTTGGATTCTCTTCTGTATTGCTTGGGAGAATACTGGGAGGAGTTTCAATGACTTTCTTACTCAGCTGGCCCACTTGTGCCTCCAAATTTCTAATGGAGGATCTTGTTTCATTCATGAAACTGAAAGTGGCCTTTGACAGATCAGAGACAATATTGGCTAAATTAGAAGTGTTTTGTTCAGAATTCTCTGTCTGTTGCTGAGAAGATGATGGATATGGCTTACTATTGCTCAGCCTATTGCGTCCACCATTGTTAAAGCCTTGTTGAGGCTTCTGTTGATCCTTCCAGGAGAAATTTGGATGATTTCTCCATGATGGGTTATAGGTGTTTCCATAAGGTTCACCCAAGTAATTAACCTCTGCCATGGCAGGGTTCTCAGGATCATAAGCTTCTTCAGAAGCTACCTCTCTAGTACTGTTGGATGCATGTTGCAATCCATTCAGATTTTGAGAGATTATGTTGACCTGTTGAGTCAACATTTTGTTCTGAGCCAATATGGCATTCAGAGCATCAATTTCAAGAACTCCTTTCTTTTGAGGTATCCCATTGTTCACGGAATTCCCCTCAGAGGTATACATGAACTGGTTGTTTGCAACCATGTCAATGAGTTCTTAAGCCTCTTCAGGCGTTTTCTTCAGGTGAATAGATCCACCTGCAGAGTGGTCCAGTGACATTTTCGAAAATTCAGAGAGACCATAATAGAATATATCTAATAGGATCCATTCTGAAAACATGTCAGATGGACATCTTTTGGTCAGCTGCTTGTATCTTTCCCAAGCTTCATAGAGGGATTCACCATCTTTTTGTTTGAAGGTTTGAACATCCACTCTCAGCTTGCTCGGCTTTTGAGGAGGAAAGAATTTATCCAAGAAGGTTGTGACCAGCTTATCCCAGGAGTCCAGGCTATCCTTAGGTTGTGAATCCAACCATATTCTAGCTCTGTCTCTTACAGCAAAAGGGAAAAGCATGAGTCTGTAGACTTCAGGATCAACTCCATTCGTCTTTACAGTCTCACAGATCTACAAGAACTCAGTTAAAAACTGATAAGGATCTTCAGATGGAAGTCCATAAAACTTGCAGTTTTGTTGCATTAAGGCAACTAGCTGAGGTTTCAGCTCAAAGTTATTGGCTCCAATGGCAGGAATGGAGATGCTTCTTCCATCAAACTTGGACGTTGGCTTTGTGAAGTCACCAAGCATTCTCCTTGCATTATTATTATTATTATTTTCGGCTGCCATCTCCTTCTCTTGTTCGAAAATTTCTGAAAGGTTGCTTCTGGATTGTTGTAATTTAGCTTCTCTTAATTTTCTCTTCAGAGTCCTTTCAGGTTCTGGATCAACTTCAACAGGAGTGCCCTTTTCCCTGTTCCTTCTCATATGAAAGAGAAGAAAATAAGAAAAGAAAGAGGAATCCTCTATGTCACAGTATAGAGATTCCTTTATGTTAGTAGAAGAAGAAAGGGGTATAAGAAAGAAGAAGGAAGGATTCGGATTTTTGGATGAGGAGAGGTGAAGAGAAGTGTTAGTAATTAAATAATTAAATAGAATAAGAGAAGAGGAGAGGAGAGAAATTCGAAAATAATTTTAAAAAGGGGTTAGTGATTTTCGAAAATTAGAGATAAGATAAGTTTAAAATTAAAACAAAAAGTATTTTTGAAAAAGGGATGAGATATTTTCGAAAATTAGAGAGGGAGAAGTAGTAAGGTGGTTTTGAAAAAGATAAGAAACAAACAAAAAGTTAGTTAGTTGATTGAAAAAGATTTGAAATCAAAATTTAAAAAGATAAGAAGATAAGAAGTTAGATAAGATATTTTGAAATCAAATTTTGAAAAAGATAAAATTTTTGAAAAAGATAAGATAAAAGATAAAAAGATATAATTGAAAAAGATATTTGAAAATGATTTAATTTTAAAAAATTACTTAACTAACAAGAAACTACAAGATAAGATTCTAGAATTTAAAGATTGAACCTTTCTTAACAAGAAAGTAACAAACTTCAAATTTTTGAACCAATCACATTAATTATTAGCTTAATTTTCGAAAATTTGATAAAAAGATAAGAAAAAGATTTTGAAAATATTTTGAAAAATAATTTTTGAAATTTTTGAAAATTATAAAAAAATGAAAAAGATATGATTTTGAAAAAAAGATTTTGAAAAGATAAGATTTTTAAAATTGAAATTTTGACTTGACTTGTAAGAAACAACTAATTTTAAAAATTTTTGACCAAGTCAACCCAAAATTTCGAAAATTTAGAGGAAAATAAGGAAAAGATATTTTTTTTTATTTTTGAACTTTTAATTATGAGAGAGAAAAACAACAAAAAGACTCAATGCATGAAATTTTTAGATCAAAACAATGAATGCATGCAAGAATGGTATGAATGTCAAGATGAACACCAAGAACACTTTGAAGATCATGATGAACATCAAGAACATATTTTTGAAAAATTTTTGATGCAAAGAAAACATGCAAGACACCAAACTTAGAAATCTTTAATGCATGAAAAATATGAATGCAAAGATGCACATGAAAAACAAGAAAAGACACAAAACAAGAAATTATCAAGATCAAACAAGAAGACTTGTCAAGAATAACTTGAAGATCATGAAGAACACTATGAATGCATGAGATTTTCGAAAAATGCAAGAAAAATTTTAAAAGCATGCAATTGACACCAAACTTAAAAATTGACTCAAGACTCAAACAAGAACACAAAATATTTTTGATTTTTATGATTTTCTAATTTTTTTGTATTTTTATTATTTTTTTTTTTGTCGAAAAACATTTTTTTTTTTTGGAAAAACGAAAAAGAAAAATTTTTGAAAGAGTTTTTGAAAAGAAAATTACCTAATCTGAGCAACAAGATGAACCGTCAGTTGTCCATACTCGAACAATCCCCGGCAACGGCGCCAAAAACTTGGTGGACGAAATTGTGATAAAAGAGTTTCAGGCACTGTTAGAGAAGCTCACAACTCCGTTCAACTAACCAGCAAGTGTACTGGGTCGTCCAAGTAATAAACCTTACGTGAGTAAGGGTCGATCCCACAGAGATTGTTGGTATGAAGCAAGCTATGGTTACCTTGTAAATCTCAGTTAGGCAGATTAAATTGGTTTATGGGTTTTTGAAAATAGAAATAAGAAAATAAATAATAAAAGGGATAGAATACTCATGCAAATTCATTGGTGGGAATTTCAGATAAGCGAATGAAGATACTGTATGGCTCAAGAACGCCTGCTCTCCCACTGCTTCAACTCAATCCTTCTTACTCCTTTCCATGGCAAGCTGTATGTAGGGCATCACCGTTGTCAATGGCTACATCCCATCCTCTCAGTGAAAACGTTCCTATGCTCTGTCACAGCACGGCTAATCATCTGTCGGTTCTCAATCAGGTTGGAATAGAATCCCTTGATTCTTTTGCGCTTGTCATCACGCCCAGCCTTTAGGAGTTTGAAGCTCGTCACAGTCATTCAATCATAGAGTCCTACTCGGAATACCACAGACAAGGTTTAGACTTTCCGGATCCTCATGAATGCCGCCATCTATCTAACTTATACCACGAAGATTCTGTTGGGGAATCTAAGAGATACACATTCAAGCTCGGTTGCATGTAGAACGGAGGTGGTTGTCAATCACGTGCGTTCATAGGTGAGAACGATAATGAGGGTTACTTATCATCACATTCATCATGTTCTTGGGTACGAATGAATATCTTGGAATAAGAATAAGAGAGAATTGAATAAAAGACAGTAGAATTGCATTAATACTGGAGGTACAGCAGAGCTCCACACCCTTAATCTATGGTGTGCAGAAACTCCACCGTTGAAGATACATAAGTGAAAGAGGTTCAGGCATGGCCGAATGGCCAGCCCTCTCCATGATCAAGTGACCGAATATTCAAGAGATTAAACTGTCAAAAGATGTCTAATACAATAGTAACTTATCCTATTTATACTAGACTAGCTACTAGGGTTTACATGAGTAAGTATTTGATGCATAAATTCACTTCCGGGGCCCACTTGGTGTATGCTTGGGCTGAGCTTGATCATTCCACGAGCTGAGGCTTCTCTTGGAGTTGAACTCCGAGTTATGACGTGTTTTGGGCGTTCAACTCCGGATCATGACGTTTTTCTGGCGTTTAACTCCAGACAGCAGCATGAACTTGGCGTTCAACGCCAAGTTACGTCGTCAATCTTCGAATAAATTATGAACTATTATATATTGCTGGAAAGCCCTGGATGTCTACTTTCCAACGCCATTGAGAGCGCGCCAATTGGAATTCTGTAGCTCCAGAAAATCCACTTCGAGTGCAGGGAGGTCAGATTCCAACAGCATCAGCAGTCCTTTTGTCAGCCTTCTTCAGAGTTTTGCTCAAGTCCCTCAATTTCAGCCAGAATTTACCTGAAATCACAGAAAAGCACACAAACTCATAGTAAAGTCCAGAAATGTGAATTTAACATAAAAACTAATGAAAACATCCCTAAAAGTAGCTTAAACTTACTAAAAACTACCTAAAAACAATGCCAAAAAGCGTATAAATTATCCGCTCATCACGTACGCGTGGTACGAGAAACGCTGAGTGACGCGAACGCGTAGACGACACGGCCGCGTGATGTGCGCGATCTGCAAAATTTCAGAAGTCACTGGCAGAGTTTCTGGGCTGGATTTCAACCCAGTTTTTGGCCCAGAAACACATATTAGAGCCAGGGAACATGCAGAGACAGGGAACAACATTCATTCCGCATAATTCTTAGTTTTGAGATCTAAAATTTACTCCTCCCCTAGGTTTTACTCACTTGAACATTCATAATTAGGATTTTGAAGATTTTGGCTTTAGCTTTGGAGAAGAGTCTACCTCCGGTACTAGTCACTATAGTCTGTTATTTACTTTTCATTTATTCTTCCATATTCTTAATTCCTCCAGAGTTGACATTGGATTATTTTCACAAGTTATTAATATAGACTATTTTTATTTTCAATTAATCCCTTTTCATTATTATTTATTATGTCTTCTTTTATTTTCCCCATTGATTCTGTGAAGTTTATAATTATGATGAGTGAGTAGTTCCATAACTTGATTGGGAGATGATTGAAAGGAAACCTTGAGCTGAATCACTCAAGAGAGAAATTATAATTGGGTTTATTGTTGGATCACCCTCTAATCATCGACACTAGTCCTTCCCAAGGGAGAGGATTAGGACTTGTGACTAGAAACAGCTTTCCAACTTGCTTGACTTTCCTTTACCTAGAAAGGGATAACTAAGTAGAGTAACTTCCAATTATTAATTAATCTTGAGAGTACTTCAACAAGAATAGGGCTTCCAACTAATCTACTCCCAGTCAAGGCTTTTATTTAAAATTAATTAAACTCTCTAAATTAATTTCCTGTTTATCAATTCAACCATTTTTGAAAACACCTAATTGATAAAATAGCACATCTTTCTGCAACTCGTTGGGAGACGACTTGGGATTCATACTCCCAGTATTTTAATTTCAATATTGTGACAACCCCTTTAAATTGATACGTGGATTTTCGGCTAGTTAAGAACTGTACTTGGAACGTATTTCTATTAATAATTTCTTAACTCGCCAATTTCCGCCACGTCACTCACCTCTCTCCTTCTCCCCCTCACACATCTCTATAACACTCTACCCAAAACACCACTCACCTATCAAATCCTATCCTCTTCCCTATATTCTCTTCACCAATCACCTCCATCCCTCTTCCCCAAAAACCCCACCTACCTCACTTTTCAAATTCAAACATTTTCCCTCCCAAACCCACCCAATTCCATTCGGCCACTCTCCCTCTCTTTCCCTATAAATATCCCTCTTCACTCCTTCATTTTCACACATCACAAACACTCTCCTACCCCCTTGGCCGAACCTATCTCTCCCTCTATCTCCTCCATTTTATTCTTCTTCCCCTTCTTTCTTTCTTCTTTTGCTTGAGGATGAGCAAACTTTTTAAGTTTGGTGTGGTAAAAGCATTGATTTTTATTTTTTCATAACCATTTATGGCACCTAAGGCTGGAGAAACCTCTAGAAAGAGGAAAGGGAAGGCAAAATCTTCCACCTCCGAGTCATGGGAGATGGAGAGATTCATCTCAAAGGTCCATCAAGACCACTTCTATGAAGTTGTGGCCAAGAAGAAGGTGATCCCTGAGGTCCCTTTCATGCTCAAAAGGAATGAGTATCCGGAGATCCGACATGAGATTCGAAGAAGAGGTTGGGAAGTTCTCACCAACCCCATTCAACAAGTCAGAATCTTAATGGTTCAAGAGTTCTATGCAAATGCATGGATCACTAGGAACCATGATCAAAGTATGAACCTGAATCCAAAGAATTAGCTTACAATGGTTAGGGGAAAATACTTAGATTTCAGTCCGGAAAATGTAAGGTTGGCGTTCAACTTGCCAATGATGCAAGAAAATGCACTCCCCTACACCAGAAGGGTCAACTTTGATCAAAGGTTGGACCAAGTCCTCATGGACATATGTGTGGAAGGAGCTCAATGGAAAAGAGACTCAAGAGGCAAGCCTGTTCAATTGAGAAGACCGGACCTTAAGCTTGTGGCTAGAGGATGGTTGGAGTTCATCCAACGCTCCATCATTCCTACTAGCAACCGATCCGAAGTAACTGTGGATCAGGCCATCATGATCCATAGTATCATGATTGGGGAGGAAGTGGAAGTTCATGAGATCATACCTCTATAACTCTACAAGGTGGCTGACAAGTCCTCCACTTTGGCAAGGTTAGCCTTTCCTCATCTCATTTGTCACCTATGCAGTTTAGCTGGAATTGTCATAGAGGAAGACATCCTTATTGAAGAGGACAAGCCCATCACTAAGAAAAGGATGGAGAAAACAAGAGAGCCCACTCATGGACCTCAACAAGAGCATAAGGAAGTGCCTCATCAAGAAATCCCTGAGATACCTCAAGGGATGCATTTTCCTCCACACAATTATTGGGAGCAACTCAACACCTCTTTGGAAGGCTTGAGTTACAACATGGACCAACTAAGGGTGGAGCACCAAGAGCACTCCATCATTCTCCATGAAATTAGAGAAGATCAAAGAGCCATGAGGGAGGAGCAACAAAGGCAAGGAAGCGACATAGAGGAGCTAAAGAGCACCATTGGTTCTTCAAGAGGAAGAAGACGCCACCCTCACTAAGGTGGACCCGTTCCTTAATCTCCTTGTCTATTTGTCTTTCTGTTTTCGGCTTTGAGCTTTATGTTTTACTATGTTTTGTGTCTCTACTACATGATCATTAATGTCTAGTGTCTATGCCTTAAGGCTATGAATAATTCTATGAATCCTTCACCTCTCTTAAATGAAAAATGTGCCTAATTACAAAAGAACAAGAAGTACTTGGATTTCAAATTTTATCTTGAAATTAGTTTAATTATTTTGATGTGGTGGCAATACTTTTTGTTTTCTGAATGAATGCTTGAACAGTGCATATTTTTTATAGTGAAGTTTATGAATGTTAAAATTGTTGGCTCTTGAAAGAATGATGAAAAAAGAGAAATGTTATTGATAATCTGAAAAATCATGAAATTGATTCTTAAAACAAAAAAAAGCAGTGAAAAAGAAAAAAGTAGCAAAAAAATGGCGAAAAAAAGAAAAAGAAAGAAAAAGAAAAAGCAAGAAGAAAAAGCCAATAGCCCTTTAAACCAAAAGACAAGGGTAAAAGGGATCCAAGGCTTTGAGTATTAATGGATAGAAGGGACTAAAGGAATAAAATCCTGGCCTAAGTGGCTAAATCAAGCTGTCCCTAACCATGTGCTTGTGGCATGAAGGTCCAAGTGAAAAGCTTGAGACTGAGTGGTTAAAGTCGTGATCCAAAGCAAAAAGAGTGTGCTTAAGAACTCTGGACACCTCTAATTGGGGACTTTAGCAAAGCTAAATCACAATCTAAAAAGGTTCACCTAGTTATGTGTCTATGGCATTTATGTATCCGGTGGTAATACTGGAAAACAAAGTGCTTAGGGCCACAGCCAAGACTCATAAAGTAGCTGTGTTCAAGAATCAACATACTGAACTAGGAGAATCAATAACACTATCAAAAATTTTGAGTTCCTATAGATGCCAATCATTCTGAATTTCAAAGGATAAAGTGAGATGCCAAAACTGTTCAGAAGCAAAAAGCTCCTAGCCCCGCTCATCTAATTAGGACTAAGTTTCATTGATATTGTGAGATTCATTGTATATTCTCTTCTTTTTATCCTATTTTGTTTTCAGTTGCTTGGGGACAAGCAACAATTTAAGTTTGGTGTTGTGATGAGCGGATAATTTATACGCTTTTTAGCATTGTTTTTAGGTAGTTTTTAGTAGGATCTAGCTACTTTTTATCATATTTTTATTAGTTTTTAAGCGAAATTCACATTTCTGGACTTTACTATAAGTTTGTGTGTTTTTCTATGATTTTAGATATTTTCTGGCTGAAATTGAGGGACCTAAACAAAAATCTGATTCAGAGGCTGAAAAAGGACTGCTGATGTTGTTGGATTCTGACCTCCCGACACTCGAAATGGATTTTCTGGAGCTACGGAAGCCCAAATGGCACGCTCTTAATTGCGTTGGAAAGTAGACATCCAGGGCTTTTCAGAAATATATAATAGTACATACTTTGCCCGAGTTTTGATGATGCAAACTGGCATTCAAACGTCGATTTCCTGCCCTATTCTGGCGTTAAACGCCAGAAACAGGATACAAGCTGGAGTTAAACGCCCAAACTGGCATAAAAGTTGGCGTTTAACTCCAAGAAAAGTCTCTACATATGAAAACTTTAATGCTCAGCCCAAGAACACACTAAGTGGGCCCGGAAGTAGATTTCTGCATCATTTACTTATTTCTGTAAACCCTAATAACTAGTCTAGTATAAATAGGACCTTTTACTATTGTATTTTCATCTTTAAATTATCCTTAGATCATCTTCAATTAGTTTTATGCTATCTTAGACTTTTATGGGGGCTGGCCATTCGGCCATGCCTGGACTTTCATCACTTATGTATTTTCAACGGTGGAGTTTCTACACCTCATAGATTAAGGTGTGGAGCTCTGCTGTTCCTCGAGTATTAATGCAAAGTACTATTGTTCTTCTATTCAATTCAAGCTTATTCTTATTCCAAGATATTCATTCTCACACAAGAACATGATGAATGTGATGATCAAGTGACACTCATCACCATTCTCACTTATGAACGAGTGTCTGACAAACGTCTGTTCTACATGAAAACAAGCTTGAATGCATATCTCTTGGGACTCTAATCAACGATTCACATCGTTTCCCCTCTAACAATGGGGCATTTAAATATGAGATTAGAACCTTCATGGTATAGGCTAAAAATAATTGGCAGCATTCCTGAGATCCGAAAAGTCTATACCTTGTCTGTGGTATTCCGAGTAGGATTTGGGAAGGGATGACTATGACGAGCTTCAAACTCGCAACTGTGGGGTGCAGTGACAGTGCGCAAAAGGATCATTGGATCTTATTCTGACACGATCGAGAACCACAGCTAATTAGCCATGCGGTAGCTATGCCTGGTATTTTTCATCCGAGACGAGAAATCCGACAGTTGATTAGCCGTACAGAAACTGTAGAGGACCATTTTCACTGAGAGGATGGGAGGTAGCCATTGACAACAGTGATCCCCAACATATAGCTTGCCATGGAAAGGAGTATGAATGATTGAATGAAGACAGTAGGAAAGCAGAGATTCAGAAGGAATGACGCATCTTCATACGCTTATCTGAAATTCCCACCAATGAATTACAAAAGTATCTCTATCTTTATTTTATGTTTATTTATCTTTTAGTTATCAAAATCCCATAACCATTTGAATCCGCCTGACTGAGATTTACAAGATGACCATAGCTTGCTTCAAGCCAACAATCTCCGTGGGATCGACCCTTACTCACGTAAGGTATTACTTGGACGACCCAGTGCACTTGCTGGTTAGTTGTGCAGAATTGTGAGGAAAGTGTTGAGATCACGAGTGCATGTACTAAGTTTTTGGTGCCGTTGTCAGAATCACAATTTTTGTGCACCAGCACGCCTTCTCTTTCTTCCTCCAGGGCGTGGCACGCCCTGACCTCTGGTTAGGTGCATGGCGTACATGACTTGACTCCTACATGACTTGACTTGATCAACCCCTCTTTATTACTTATTTACCTCTCTTTTGATAATAATTTCTTGAAAAAACTTAGCAAACACCTCAGTAGCACAAGATACTTAAAAGAAGAAAGATTAGAAGATAAAATTGCAATTAAACCTAAGAAAACAATGAATTAAAGCATGAAAAGTAACTAATGATGTGAACGCATCACAACACTAAACTTAAAATTTTGCTTTTCTCCAAGCAAAAACAAAAGAAAATAACTTAATTTGATGAAGGAGAATTGAATCTTCTTGAAACTCATCTCCCTCTTGAGAGTGAGGTTAGCAAACCATGTGATTATAAATGGATTCTCTTTCTTCTTAATGAATCTTGAAGTCTTGGGAGTGAAGAATCCTTTAAAACTGAGGCTCAAATGATATTGTGAGATTTTTTTCTTTTAAGCTTTGATTGATCCTTAATCCTTTATTTATAACAGAGAGAGCTTTTCTGGTTGGCAACTCTTGATAGTGGACTTTCGATCGATAATCCTGGGCCAGTTGGCCCAAGTTTATAAGCCTTAGGATTGTCGTAACCTTTGATTAACCTTTACTTTACGGCTATAGGTAAGGCATAGGGTAATTAGGGTGTTATACCACCCATTTTACATTAGCCCAATTCCAGCATAACTACTATATATTCAAAGAAAATTTGTAGCAAATAAATAGGTGATTTATCGATTCATCTTTTTCTCCACACAGCACACATGTTGCATTTCCTTATCCTATAATGTTTTGTGTAATCAACTTGTATTTGGTGTTTACCACCCCATTGATTGCAAACCATATGAGTATCTCATCCCTTGATGGAACTCTGTCGCTCCAGATTTTATCATACAAATACTTTAACTCTGGCTTACCATATCTTTTTTGCGCCATTGTGTCCGTGAAAACTTTTGCTGTAGACACCCCATTTATTGTGAAAGACCATGTCATGCTATCTTCTTAACCTGCACATAAAGAAACACACTCCATTCTCCAATATATGATATAGCTCACTCACTTACGCTTGCTCTCTCTCAAAAAGCCTCTTTTTTCATTAGAAGTTTTAGATCCATGTTTTCTTAGACCACACCACACACTCATTAACCACACAATTTCTCTTATTTGACACTTTATAAAGGCTAGGGACTATCTCTTCAAGTGATTTATCCCTTATTCAGATGTCTTTCCAAAACATTGTCCTTTTACCATTCTCTATACACATTTCCACCTTACTTTTGCTTTCCCTTCAAACAAACTCACATTCTTTTCCCATATTGATAACATTTTTCTATGACCCATTGGATCTATTAATCCCATGTTCACCTACAGGGATGTTCAAATCCACATCATAACCAACTTGGGTTAGTCGAGTGGTTAGTTCACTTGTCCGCTTAAGCAAGTGTCGAGGGTTCAAATCCCATCTTGTGCATGCAGCAACCTATTGGCCAGTGACAAACCCTTGAATAGAGCTCAGATTCATAACGGATTAGTACTTGACCTGTCCAGTTGGAAAATACCGTAGGAACAAAAAAATTCACATCATAACATGACCTTATCACTTTCTTCCATAAGATCTCTCACTTGTCGGAATATCTCCATTAATATTTAAAAAGCATTTTTTAAAGCCAAATCTCCTATCCTCAGATCCGATGCTCTTTCGAGTTTTCCAAGTTGCTCCACCTTATTATTGTCATAGCATATTTTTTTGCAAGTCCCTCCCAAAAAAAAAATCTCAATTGGAGTATGATTATTTTTCTAATTACTACTTTAGTCATTTTAAACCGCCCCAAGTGGTACATCGACAAAAAATCTCATTAATATGTTATCTTAGCAAGTTTTGTAAAAGGTTTAATTTTCTCAAAATCTCCTTTGATAAAGGTTTAACATGTATTTTTTGTGAAAAAAGGAAAAAGTCCAAAGTATATTTTAAAATTATAAATGTTGTGTCTAAATTAAGGTCTCATGAACTATTACATCTATATTTGTTTATTTGGTCCTAACAAGACTATTGTTTAATTGATAGAATACCTTTGTAATAGTTTATTATCTTGAGTTTCTAAGGATAATACTTTTGGAAATTTTGTTAAATTAGTTCAAAGAGCATAAAATGTAAAAGGTCTTATGATTACCTCAACCATAAGATTTGATTACAGTTATGAGTTTGTAAACTCACATTTTAAAATATTTTGTAAACACTACAAGAAAGTCATCGGATACCGTCAGATTTACTGGCAAATTTACCAAAATATCCGATGGTATAAATTTTGCCAGTAATCGTTTACCGGCGAATTTTTTTGTCTTCCGCTAATTACCGTCAGAAAATTTTTGCTGATAATCCGACAATAATATATTATTTATTAATAATTAAATTAATAACTACCGGTGGATTTGACCCACGATAAATTTGTTAGTAAACGTAAATTTTAATTTTTAAAAATATATATTTAAAAATTCAATAATCAAAGAGAGTGTGTCATGCCCAATTGCATGTTACATAATTTGAAAAACAAAAAACTATGTACAATTATAATCTCTATAATAAATAATAGATAATAAGAAACGATAGATAAAAGACTAGGAAATTTTTGTAGTGTCATAAGCAAACATGATATGGAGCTGAGGAACATGAAATTGAATATATATGTAGCCATCAGTATGAAACTAAAAGAAGGGAGGCTCTTGCTCTTGCTCTTACAAAAAATTAAAGCTCTTACTCTGCCTACAAAAAAAATTGTTCATATTCAAGAAAGGTGCTTCCTTTAACATTATAAATACCAATAGTGAAATGATACACAGTAAAATCATAAGGCCAAAAATACAATAGCAACAACAACAAAATCTTTACCTATTAGCTATCAAATTGCATATTTTATTGACATCACTTGTAAATAAACAACACCAATAACAACCATACATTCAGAATTCTAGAAAAAAACTTCCAGCATCAATATAAACAAGCTTGAATTTAAAATTACAATTGATATTATTTTTGTTTATCAACATGAAAACAATTGCAATATAGAAATATACAAACCCTTACCAACCATAGCCAATTGACTACAAACATTTGCAAGGAGAAAGATATCCACATCCACAAATACATTGCCAAATTTGCAAATTTTGTTGACATTGAAAGTAATAAAGAGATCACAATTAAGGCATGTAAATGCACTACAACAAATATGGGCCTTAGTAACGCCAAAATTGGCAACGCTTTAAAACTGTTCTTTTAGATAGTTTTAGACAATAATTTTTTACAGTGTTACTATTGAAGTTTAATTTTTTATTATTTTATAGCAACAAAATAAAACATTCTCTTTGACTATTTTAAAGAACGGTTTTATAATCGTTATAAGAATTTGTTTTAAGCAACAGTTTTTAAATGTTGTTTAAATAATTGTACAGAAGACACGCTTAAAAACCGTTGCCTAAATTGCTACACTTTAAAACCGTTCTATTAGATAGCCTTAGATAATGGTTTTTATAGTGTTGCAGTTGAAGTTCAATTTTTCATTATGTTATAACAACAAAATAAAACCGTTCTCTTTGACTATTTTAAAGAACGGTTTTATAACCATTACAACAATTTTTTATCAAGTAATAATTTTTTAATATTTAAATAATTATATAAATTAAAAAATACATATAAAAATGGTTCTCTACAAATATTAAATTAGTAGAACACTAAAAAATTATTGTTATAAATAAATAACAAATATTATTTATGAAAAAAATAAATTTAAAATAAATTTATACCAAATATTAATTTTTGTTTCATTTTCACTCTAAAATTAAACTTATTTTTACACTTAAATAAATTTCTGATAAATTCCCCTAGCTTAAGAACAAAACACAGAGCTCTCTCTCTACTAGCACTAACCCACCATAACCCACCACTCATCATTAGAGCTTGGCCATCATCGCACAAAATCTGCTTCACGCAGTCCCCACCATCTAGCCCTAACCCACCGTTGAAGGAAGTAGTTCGTGGTGTACAGTCGTTGTGTCTCCGCTCTCCTTGCTGTCTGGGTTGTTGTTGTAAGACTCCGAATTTTCAAAAATTAAATAATAAGTTACTTATGATTTATTATACTTATTCAAGATTATATTTTCAAAGGTTTTTATATTAATTGAATATTTTTCTATTTATGAAAATTTTAGTAATTAAAAAAAATAAGAATTTTATATACTTTAATTTGAATAATTACATTTTTAAACTTTATTTATGATTTAAAAAAAATTAATTTAATTATCTCTAATTATTAAATTAAAATATTTAATTAAAAATATTTTTATAAATATTATTATTAAATAAAAAATTTAATTTCTAATTACTAAATTATCTCTATTTTATTAAAAATATCTATACTAGTCCTAATTCTTTCCCTCTAAAACAAAACCCTTATCGACACTAGCCTAATTCATACTCACCCTCTCTCACATTGCCGCCGCACTCCTCACACACATAACACAACACACACGGCAACATACCCACGAAAGAAAGAAAAGAAAGAGAGAATGGAGAAGAGGGGAGGGAGCCACACTGCCACTGCACCCTGTCGCGCCCAGCTCGTCGCCACCTCCTACTGCAGCCGTCACCCGCGTCACCGACGAGGAGAGGGATGTGTCGCGCGAGGAAGACAGAGTTGCTGCTATGTGTTGTTGCTGTCAGCATTACTTCTTCTCGTCGTTTGTGGGTTGTCACCTCTTCTGCTTCTGCTTTGCTGCTTCTGCTATCACACCGTCATCTACCCCTCTGGATGTTGCTGCTTTTGAATCGTGCCCTGTCACTGTTCTTTGCCTCCTCATTGCGGCTCAAACTCTGCTTAGGTAACTCAAGTGTCTCATTTTCTATGATTTTACAGTAAGTAAAGAGTCAAAGAAAGATATGATGAAAGAGTATGAAAAGGCTGTGCTTCGTCTTGATAAAGTTAAATTGGTTTGTAGTTTACTCTTAAAAGCTTTTTACTGCTGTTTGGAACCAAATGCACGATTCTTTTTAAGGATATCATTTAGCTTTTCTAGTTATTTGATTTTAGCTTAACTAATTACAAAGGAATTATTTTGAGGATTTTTTTATGTGCTACTGCTTCAAACTTCAAATTAGAGCAGGTATTGTTATGATACTCCCAAATACATAGTTAGTAAAGGTTGTAAATTAGAAACATTTACTTGATAATTTAATAGTCTATCATGTTAAATCTTTCGTGTAGATATATGGCATTTTGTTATGGATTTACATGTACTGATAGGTCTTGCGAAGATTAATTGATGTTTAAAAAGCAAAGGCCCATGCATCAAAAGATGACCCTTTGGAGTTATGCTCACCTATGACAAAAGATACTCTTATGGGTGAGTTAATGCTTTCTCTGCTCTAGTCAAATGTTGATAGCTACATGAAAATAAGATACATGAATATAGGATGTTAACAAAAAAAAAATCCAGTTATTTTATCCCCCAAAAAACAAAATACAGTTAGTATTGATGGTTCGCTTTATTTTATTTTGGATATTTTATACCTTTCCTACCATTATGCTTTGCAACTTGGTCAGTGCGATGGTTCACTTTAGTTTGCCTGTTTCTTTGGTATGAACTACAATGGCCGCAAAATTCCTATGTACCTAAGCATCTTGATGTGATATTAAAACCATTATGTACTCCCAAGTCTCCAATATCTCTTTTAATCCATGAAAAGAGGGTTGGGTTAGGTTAGGTATGTTAAATCCTATCATTTTCAATCGAGAACAAAACAGGTAGACCTTGTTTTGCGATTAGTTACTTTGTTGATTGAATTTTTTTCTTTAATGAGATTTTGTTCTGAGAAATGTTAGGAGAAAATAGTTCCGCATCATCATCAGTTTCTGCTCTGTCATCCGCTGCTGTTCTGTGCTCTCCTCTCCACTTGCATTCACTGCAGTGTCCCCCACTTGGTCTGCTGAGGTTTGGTTATGGTGTGTGTTTGGATTAAGCTTATTTTTTGTTATAAATCAAAGAGTCATTTAGCTGAACATATCCTCGCTATGTAAAAGTTAAGCATAGAACTTTTGTTTTAATTCAATTAAGAGTAAAGTATTGTTTTTGTCCCCAATGTTTGGGGTAAGTCCTATAATTGTCCCTAACATTTCATTCGTCCTATTTACGTCCCCAACATTCCAAAACTGATTCAATGTTACCCTCCCGTTAAATCCACTGACGGAACACTAACGAAGATGCCTATGTGGACCAGACACGTTGGTAACCCCACTCGTGTGTATTGACACGAGTTTTCCTTCGCGCGTAATGTTTGCTTTAACCATACAAAATGCTTGCAAACAGAGGAGAGCAACCAAAAACGTAAAACTTCACATTCCACCCACACTCCGTAAACCCTATCGAGTTTTGATCGCATGTTCTTCGCCCTCGAGTGAGGATTTTCTAGATATTCCATTGAGTGAAGATGAAGAGGACATGGGAAAGAGGTTTCCGATTCACAGTCCCTTGAAGAACATGAGTGAATACAAGTGGGAAGTGGGAACCTTGTATGTGTCAAGGGAGGAGTTCAAAGACTGTGCGACTGCATATGCTGTCAGTAGTGGAAGGGGTCTTAGATTCTCTAAGGTGGATCTGAGGAGGGTTAAAGTGGAGTGTGTGGAGGGCTATGAGTGGTACGCATACTGTGGAAAATCGAAGCATGAGCGAAGTTGGCAGTTGAAGAGTTGCAACAACAAGCACAACTGCTCCAGGGAGTTGAAGATTGGTATCATGCATGCCAAGTGGCTGAGTAAAGTTTTTCTAAATAAAATTGCTGAGAACCCGAAGATTATGTTAACCACACTAATGAGGAAAGCATACACAAAGTGGAATGTGGAGTTGACCAAATCTAAGGCTTCTAGGATCAAACAGTTTGCTCTGGATGAGTTGCAGGAGACATACATAGAGCAGTATAGAAGGTTGTATGACTACTGCCATGAGTTGTTGAAGACTAACCCCGGGTCTTCAGTGCATTTGAAAGTCCAGAGGATTCCGGAGTTTGCTTCTGAATGACCAGTGCCAGGGGTAGATTTAAGACCCAGATTTGAGAGGGTCTATGTGATGTTAGATGCCTGTAGGAGGAGTTTCATGGCTTGTAGGCCGATGATTGGGTTGGACGGCTGCTTCCTGAAAACACCCTATGGAGGCTGGCTCCTAACTGCAATGGGTTGGGACCCAAACGATCAAATCCTACCGATAGCATACGCAGTTGTCGAAGCTGAAACTAAGGACTCATGGACATGGTTTCTCCAGCATCTGTGTGATGACCTGGGAGTTGACAAGATTAGGACCTGCACCTTTATGTCTAACCAACAGAAGGTACCATTCTTTTCTCTACCCCTTACTGTACAATTATTGTAGTAAACATTTGAATAAGGCACACTCATTCTTTTTTTGTGGATGCAACAGGGTTTAGTGCCAACTTTTAAGGAGCTTCTGCCTGGGTTGACCATAGGTTTTGTGTTAGACACCTGTATGCAAATTTCAAGAAGAGATATCCAGAGATCCAGTTGAAGCTAATGATGTGGAATGCTGCCAAGGCTACTTATTATCAAGAATGGGAAAGGAGGATGAGTGAGATACAGAAGGTGGATCAAGGAGCATACAACTATCTAATGGAGATACTGACAAAGTACTGGTGTCGTCACAGGTTTGTGTGTACACCTAGGTGTGACATTTTAGTTAACGATATGTGTGAAGTGTTTAATTTTATTCTGGTTGAGGCTAGGGAGAAGCCAATAGTGACTATGCTAGAGGATATTCGAGTTTATATAATGAAACGTTGTGCTGACAATAGGGATAGGATAATTCCTTACAATAGAGATGTGTTACCACGAATTAGAATTAAAGTAGAAAAACAGGTAGAACTAAGTGGGAATTGGGTGAGTGTGCATGCTGGACATGATAGATATGAGGTGGTTAGCATCCAGGGGGGAGGAAAAATTTGTGGTGGATCTTAGGAATCAAGAGTGCTCGTGTAGGAAGTTCCAACTGTCCGGGATTCCCTGTGCACATGTGGTGCACGAAATTGTGATCAATACTTTTCACAACTCAAATAATCCCCGGTAATGAATCCAAAAACTTGGTATTCAACACCATGGCATAAACACAACTTCGCACAACTAACCAGCAAGTGTACTGGGTCGTCCAAGTAATAAACCTTACGCGAGTAAGGGTCGATCCCACAGAGATTGTTGGTATGAAGCAAGCTATGGTCACCTTGTAAATCTTAGTCAGGCAAACTCAAATGGGTATGGTGATAGACGCATAAAACATAAAGATAGAGATAGAGATACTTATGTAATTCATTGGTAGGAACTTCAGATAAGCGTATGAAGATGCCTTCCCTTCCGTCTCTCTGCTTTCCTACTGTCTTCATCCAATCCTTCTTCCTCCTTTCCATGGCAAGCTTAAGCAAGGGTTTCACCGTTGTCAGTGGCTACCTCCCATCCTCTCAGTGGAAATGTTCAACGCACCCTGTCACGGCACGACTATCCATCTGTCAGTTCTCGATTAGGCCGGAATAGAATCCAGTGATTCTTTTGCGTCTGTCACTAACGCCCCGCCCTCAGGAGTTTGAAGCACGTCACAGTCATTCAATCATTGAATCCTACTCAGAATACCACAGACAAGGTTAGACCTTCCGGATTCTCTTGAATGCCACCATCAGTTCTAGCCTATACCACGAAGACTCTGATCTCACGGAATGGCTGGCTCGGTTGTCAGGCGAGCACTCGGTTGTCAGGCGATCAACCATGCATCGTGTATCAGGAATCCAAGAGATATTCACCCAATCGAAGGTAGAACGGAGGTGGTTGTCAGTCACACGTTCATAGGTGAGAATGATGATGAGTGTCACGGATCATCACATTCATCACGTTGAAGAACAACTGATATCTTAGAACAAGAACAAGCGGAATTGAATAGAAGAACAATAGTAATTGCATTAATACTCGAGGTACAGCAGAGCTCCACACCTTAATCTATGGTGTGTAGAAACTCCACCGTTGAAAATACATAAGTACAGGGTCTAGGCATGGCCGAATGGCCAGCCTCCCAATGATCTAAGATAGCATAAAAATGAAGATAGCTACCAAGATATTTCAATACAATAGTAAAAGGTCCTACTTATAGAGAACTAGTAGCCTAAGGTGTACAGAGATGAGTAAATGACATAAAAATCCACTTCCAGGCCCACTTGGTGTGTGCTTGGACTGAGCAATGAAGCATTTTCGTGTAGAGACTCCTCTTGGAGTTAAACGCCAGCTTTAGTGCCAGTTTGGGCGTTTAACTCCCATTTTGGTGCCAGTTCCGGCGTTTAACGCTGGGATTTCTGAGGGTGACTTTGAACGCCAGTTTGGGCCATTAAATCTTGGGCAAAGTATGGACTATCATATATTGCTGGAAAGCCTAGGATGTCTACGTTCCAACGCCGTTGAGAGCGCGCCAATTGGGCTTCTGTAGCTCCAGAAAATCCACTTCGAGTGCAGGGAGGTCAGAATCCAACAGCATCTGCAGTCCTTTTTGGTCTCTGAATCAGATTTTTGCTCAGGTCCCTCAATTTCAGCCAGAAAATACCTGAAATCACAGAAAAACACACAAACTCATAGTAAAGTCCAGAAAAGTGAATTTTAACTAAAAACTACTAAAAATATACTAAAAACTAACTAGATCATACTAAAAACACACTAAAAACAATGCCAAAAAGCGTACAAATTATCCGCTCATCACAACACCAAACTTAAATTGTTGCTTGTCCTCAAGCAACTGAAAATCAAATAAGATAAAAAGAAGAGAATATGCAATGAATTCCAAAAACATCTATGAAGATCAGTATTAATTAGATGAGCGGGGCTTTTAGCTTTTTGCCTCTGAATAGTTTTGGCATCTCACTCTATCCTTTGAAATTCAGAATGATTGGCTTCTTTAGGAACTTAGAATCCAGATAGTGTTATTGATTCTCCTAGTAAAGTATGATGATTCTTGAACATAGCTACTTATTGAGTCTTGGCCGTGGCCCAAAGCACTCTGTCTTCCAGTATTACCACCGGATACATATATGCCACAGACACATAATTGGGTGAACCTTTTCAGATTGTGACTCAGCTTTGCTAGAGTCCCCAACTAGAGGTGTCCAGGGTTCTTAAGCACACTCTTTTTTCCTTGGATCACAACTTTATTCTCTTTCTTTTTCTTTCTTTTCTTTTTTCTTCTTCTTTTTTTTCGAATTTTTTTTTTCATTGCTTTTTCTTGCTTCAAGAATCATTTTTATGATTTTTATGATCCTCAGTAACATGTCTCCTTTTTCATCATTCTTTCAAGAGCCAACATTCATGAACCACAAATTCAAAAGACATATGCACTGTTTAAGCATACATTCAGAGAACAAAAGTATTGCCACCACATCAAGATAATTAAACTGTTATAAAATTCAAAATTCATGCAATTCTTTCTTTTTCAATTAAGAACATTTTTCATTTAAGAAAGGTGATGGATTCATAGGACATTCATAACTTTAAGGCATAGACACTAAGACACTAATGATCACAAGACACAAACATAGACCAACATAAGCACTAAAAAAATTCGAAAAACAGAAAAATAAAGAACAAGGAAATTAAAGAACGGGTCCACCTTAGTGATGGCGGCTCTTTCTTCCTCTTGAAGATCCTATGGAGTGCTTGAGCTCCTCAATGTCTCTTCCTTGTCTTTGTTGCTCCTCTCTCATGATTCTTTGATCTTCTCTAATTTCATGGAGGATGATGGAGTGTTCTTGATGCTCCACCCTTAGTTGTCCCATGTTGGAACTCAATTCTCCTAGGGAGGTGTTTAGTTGCTCCCAATAGTTTTGTGGAGGAAAGTGCATCCCTTGAGGCATCTCAGGGATTTGATGATGAGAGGGGTCTCTTGTTTGCTCCATCCTTTTCTTAGTTATGGGCTTGAGGTCATTCCTTCTTAGTTGAACCGGCTTCCCTCTTGAGTTTCTCTTCCATTGAGCGCCCTCTTCACAAATGTTTATGAGGACTTGGTCCAACCTTTGATCAAAGTTGACCCTTTTTGAGTTTGAAAGGGATCTTGGGGATCACCTTCTTCAAGGCCACAACTTCATAGAAGTGGTCTTGATGCACCCTTGAGATGAATCTCTCCATCTCCCATGACTCGGAGGTAGAAGCTTTTGCCTTCCCTTTCCTCTTTCTAGAGGTTTCTCCGGCCTTGGATGCCATAAATGGTTATGGAAAAACAAAAAGCAATGCTTTTACCACACCAAACTTAAAAGGTTTGCTCGTCCTCGAGCAAAAGAAGAAAGAAGAGAGTAGAAGAAGAAGAAATGAGGAAGAAGGGAATGGCGTTGTGTTCGGCCAAAAGGGGAAGAAGTGGTGTTTAGGTTGTGTGAAAATGAAGGAGTGAAGATGGGTTTATATAGGAGAGGGGGAAGGGTGATGTTCGGCTATGTATGGGTGGGTTTGGGTGGGAAAGTGGTTTGAATTTGAATGGTGAGGTAGGTGGGATTTTATGAAGGATGGATGTGAGTGGTGAAGAGAAAGATGGGATTTGATAGGTGAAGGGTTTTTGGGGAAGAGGTGTTGAGGTGATTGGTGAATGGGTGAAGAAGAGAGAGAGTGGTGGGGTAGGTGGGGATCCTGTAGGGTCCACAGATCCTGAGGTGTCAAGGAAAAGTCATCCCTGCACCAAATGGCATGCAAAAATGCGTTTTTAGCCATTTCTGGCGTTAAACGCCGGTCTGGTGCCCCTTTCTGGCGTTTAACGCCAGCTTATTGCCCTTTTCTGGCGTTTAACGCCAGTCTGGTGCCCCTTTCTGGCGTTAAACGCCCAGAATGGTGCCAGACTGGGCGTTAAACGCCCATCTGCTAACCTTACTGGCGTTTAAACGCCAGTAGGTGCGTCCTCCAGGGTGTGCTGTTTTTCTTCCTGTTTTTTATTCTGTTTTTGCTCTTTTCATTGATTTTGTGACTTCTCATGATCATCAACCTACAAAAAACACAAAATAACAAAAGAAAATAGTTAATTATAAAACATTGGGTTGCCTCCCAACAAGCGCTTCTTTAATGTCATTAGCTTGACAGAGGACTCTCATGGAGCCTCAGAAATGCTCAGAGCTATGTTGGAACCTCCCAACACCAAACTTAGAGTTTGAATGTGGGGGTTCAACACCAAACTTAGAAGTTGGTTGTGGCCTCCCAACACCAAACTTAGAGTTTGACTGTGGGGGCTCTGTTTGGCTCTGTTTTGAGAGAAGCTCTTCATGCTTCCTCTCCATGATGGCAGAGGGATATCCTTGAGCCTTAAACACCAAGGATTCTTTATTCGCTTGAATGATTAACTCTCCTCTATCAACATCAATCATAGCCTTTGCTGTGGCTAGGAAGGGTCTGCCAAGGATGATGGATTCATCCATGCACTTCCCAGTCTCTAGGACTATGAAATCAGTAGGGATGTAATGGTCTTCAACCTTTACCAGAACATCCTCTACAAGTCCATAGGCTTGTTTTCTTGAGTTGTCTGCCATCTCTAATGAGATTTTTGCAGCTTGCACCTCAAAGATCCCTAGCTTCTCCATTACAGAGAGAGGCATGAGGTTTACACTTGACCCTAGGTCACACAAGGCCTTCTTGAAGGTCATGGTGCCTATGGTACAAGGTATTGAAAACTTCCCAGGATCCTATCTCTTTTGAGGCAGTTTCTGCCTAGACAAGTCATCCAGTTCTTTGGTGAGCAAAGGGGGTTCATCCTCCCAAGTCTCATTTCCAAATAACTTGTCATTCAGCTTCATGATTGCTCCAAGGTATTTAGCAACTTGCTCTTCAGTGACATACTCATCCTCTTCAGAGGAAGAATACTCATCAGAGCTCCTGAATGGCAGAAGTAAGTTCAATGGAATCTCTATGGTCTCATTTTGAGCCTCAGATTTCCATGGTTCCTCATTGGGGAACTCATTGGAGGTCAGTGGACGTCCATTGAGGTCTTCCTCAGTGGCGTTCACTGCCTCTTCTTCCTCCCAAAATTCGGCCATGTTGATGGCTTTGCACTCTCCTTTTGGATTTTCTTCTGTATTGCTTGGGAGAGTACTAGGAGGGAGTTCAATAATTTTCTTGCTCAGCTGACCCACTTGTGCCTCCAAGTTTCTAATGGAGGACCTTGTTTCAGTCATGAAACTTTGAGTGGTTTTGATTAGATCAGAGACCATGGTTGCTAAGTCAGAGTTATTCTGCTTAGAACTCTCTGTCTGTTGCTGAGAAGATGATGGAAAAGGTTTGCTATTGCTAAACCTATTTCTTCCACCATTATTATTGTTAAAACCTTGTTGAGGTCTCTGTTGATCCTTCCATGAAAAATTTGGATGATTTCTCCATGAAGGATTATAGGTGTTTCCATAGGGTTCTCCCATGTAATTCACCTCTTCCATTGAAGGGTTCTCAGGATCATAAGCTTCTTCCTCAGATGAAGCTTCTTTAGTACTGCTTGGTGCATTTTGCATTCCAGACAGACTTTGAGAAATCATATTGACTTGTTGAGTCAATATTTTGTTCTGAGCCAATATGGCATTCAGAGTGTCAATCTCAAGAACTCCTTTCTTCTGACTAGTCCCATTGTTCACAGGATTTCTTTCAGAAGTGTACATGAATTGGTTATTTGCAACCATTTCAATCAGCTCTTGAGCTTCTGTAGGCGTCTTCTTCAGATGAAGAGAGCCTCCAGCAGAGCTATCCAAAGACATTTTGGATAGTTCAGAGAGATCATCATAGAAAATACCTATGATGCTCCATTCAGAAAGCATATCAGATGGACACTTTCTGATTAATTGTTTGTATCTTTCCCAAGCTTCATAGAGGGATTCTCCTTCCTTCTGTCTGAAGGTTTGGACTTCCACTCTAAGCTTACTCAATTTTTGAGGTGGAAAGAACTTTTCCAAGAAGGCATTGACTAGCTTTTCCCAAGAGTCCAGGCTTTCTTTAGGTTGAGAGTCCAACCATGTCCTAGCTCTGTCTCTTACAGCAAAAGGGAATAGCATAAGTCTGTAGACCTCAGGGTCAACCCCATTAGTCTTGACAGTGTCACAGATTTGCAAGAATTCAGCTAAGAACTGATGAGGATCTTCCAATGGAAGTCCATGGAACTTCCAATTCTGTTGCATTAGAGAAACTAATTGAGGCTTAAGCTCAAAGTTGTTTGCTCCAATGGCAGGGATTGAGATGCTTCTCCCATAGAAATCGGGAGTAGGTGCAGTAAAGTCACCCAGCACCTTCCTTGCATTGTTGGCATTGTTGTTGTTTTCGGCTGCCATGAGTTCTTCTTCTTTGAAGAATTCGGTTAGGTCCTCTACAGAGAATTGTGCCTTAGCTTCTCTTAGCTTTCGCTTCAAGGTCCTTTCAGGTTCAGGATCAGCCTCAACAAGAATGCTTTTGTCTTTGCTCCTGCTCATAAGAAAGAGAAGAGAACAAGAATATATGGAATCCTCTATGTCACAGTATAGAGATTCCTTGAGGTGTCAGAGGAAAAGAAAATGGAAGGCAGAAGTAGAAAATTCGAACTTATCAAGAAAGATGGAGTTCGAATTTTGCATTCAGGAATAGTGTTAGTCCATAAATAGAAGGATATGAAAAGAGGGGAAGAATTTTTTTTCGAAAATTAAGAAATTTGAAAACATTTTGAAAAACACTAATTAATTTTCGAAAACCAAGAGTGGGAAAGAGATCAAGTGATTTTTGAAAAAGATTTTGAAATTAGAAATTAAAAAGATTTGATTGAAAACTATTTTGAAAGAGATGTGGTTAAGAAGATATGATTGGTTTTAAAAAGATGTGATTGAGAAGATATGACTTGAAAAACATTTTAAAAAGATTTGATTTTGAAAATTAAAAACTTGGCTAACAAGAAAAGATATGATTCAAACATTAAACCTTTCTCAACAGAAAAGGCAGCATACTTGAAATGTTGAATCAAATCATTAATTGATAGCAAGTATTTTTAAAAATAGAAAGAAATTGATTTTGAAAACATATGATTGAAAAGATATGATTTGAAAAAGATTTGATTTTGAAAAAGTTTGAAAACTGAAAAAAAAATCTGCATTGAAAACAGAATCTTCCCTCTTGTGCCATCCTGGCGTTAAACGCCCAGAATGGTGCACATTCTGGCGTTTAACGCCCAAAACTATACCCTTTTGGGCGTTAAACGCCCAACCAGGTACCCTGGCTGGCGTTTAAACGCCAGTCTGTCCTTCTTCACTGGGCGTTTTGAACGCCCAGCTTTTCCTGTGCAATTCCTCTGCAATATGTTCTGAATCTTCAATTCTCTGTATTATTGACTTGAAAAGACACAGATAAAAAATATTTTTGGATTTTTAATAATAAGGAAAAATCAAAAATGCAACAAGAATCAAATAACAATGCATGCAAGACACCAAACTTAGCAGTTTGTATACTACTGACACTAATGAGAATGCATATGAGACACATAAACACTCAAGTCAAGAGAATTCAAAGAATAGAGTAAGAAATCATCAAGAATTATTTGAAGATCCTTAAGACACATGAATGAATGCATGCAATTGACACCAAACTTAACATGAGACATTAGACTCAAACAAGAAATTTTTGGGTTTTATGATTTTGTAATTTTTTTGTGCTTTTTCGAAAATCTAGTGGAAAAAGGTATCAAAATTCTTAATGAGAATTCCAGGAATCAGTGCAATGCTAGTCTAAGACTCCGGTCCAGGAATTAGACATGGCTTCACAGCCAGCCAAGCTTTCAAGGAAAGCTTCGGTCCAAAACACTAGACATGGCCAATGGCCAGCCAAGCCTTAGCAGATCACTGCTCCAAAAGCAAGATTGATAGAAATCAACAAGCTCTTGTGATGATAAGTTGAAACCTCGGTCCAATGAAATAAGACATGGCTTCACAGCCAGTCAGATTTCAACAAATCATCATGAAACTCTAGAATTCATCTTCAAGAATTTCGAAAAAAAAATACCTAATCTAAGCAACAAGATGAACCGTCAGTTGTCCATACTCGAACAATCCCCGGCAACGGCGCCAAAAACTTGGTGCACGAAATTGTGATCAATACTTTTCACAACTCAAATAATCCCCGGTAATGAATCCAAAAACTTGGTATTCAACACCATGGCATAAACACAACTTCGCACAACTAACCAGCAAGTGTACTGGGTCGTCCAAGTAATAAACCTTACGCGAGTAAGGGTCGATCCCACAGAGATTGTTGGTATGAAGCAAGCTATGGTCACCTTGTAAATCTTAGTCAGGCAAACTCAAATGGGTATGGTGATAGACGCATAAAACATAAAGATAGAGATAGAGATACTTATGTAATTCATTGGTAGGAACTTCAGATAAGCGTATGAAGATGCCTTCCCTTCCGTCTCTCTGCTTTCCTACTGTCTTCATCCAATCCTTCTTCCTCCTTTCCATGGCAAGCTTAAGCAAGGGTTTCACCGTTGTCAGTGGCTACCTCCCATCCTCTCAGTGGAAATGTTCAACGCACCCTGTCACGGCACGACTATCCATCTGTCAGTTCTCGATCAGGCCGGAATAGAATCCAGTGATTCTTTTGCGTCTGTCACTAACGCCCCGCCCTCAGGAGTTTGAAGCACGTCACAGTCATTCAATCATTGAATCCTACTCAGAATACCACAGACAAGGTTAGACCTTCCGGATTCTCTTGAATGCCGCCATCAGTTCTAGCCTATACCACGAAGACTCTTATCTCACGGAATGGCTGGCTCGGTTGTCAGGCGAGCACTCGGTTGTCAGGCGATCAACCATGCATCGTGTATCAGGAATCCAAGAGATATTCACCCAATCGAAGGTAGAACGGAGGTGGTTGTCAGTCACACGTTCATAGGTGAGAATGATGATGAGTGTCACGGATCATCACATTCATCAAGTTGAAGAACAAGTGATATCTTAGAACAAGAACAAGCGGAATTGAATAGAAGAACAATAGTAATTGCATTAATACTCGAGGTACAGCAGAGCTCCACACCTTAATCTATGGTGTGTAGAAACTCCACCGTTGAAAATACATAAGTACAGGGTCTAGGCATGGCCGAATGGCCAGCCTCCCAATGATCTAAGATAGCATAAAAATGAAGATAGCTACCAAGATATCTCAATACAATAGTAAAAGGTCCTACTTATAGAGAACTAGTAGCCTAAGGTGTACAGAGACGAGTAAATGACATAAAAATCCACTTCTGGGCCCACTTGGTGTGTGCTTGGGCTGAGCAATGAAGCATTTTCGTGTAGAGACTCCTCTTGGAGTTAAACGCCAGCTTTAGTGCCAGTTTGGGCGTTTAACTCCCATTTTGGTGCCAGTTCCGGCGTTTAACGCTGGGATTTCTGAGGGTGACTTTGAACGCCGGTTTGGGCCATCAAATATTGGGCAAAGTATGGACTATCATATATTGCTGGAAAGCCCAGGATGTCTAATTTCCAACGCCGTTGAGAGTGCGCCAATTGGGCTTCTGTATCTCCAGAAAATCCACTTCGAGTGCAGGGAGGTCAGAATCCAACAGCATCTGCAGTCCTTTTTGGTCTCTGAATCAGATTTTTGCTCAGGTCCCTCAATTTCAGCCAGAAAATACCTAAAATCACAGAAAAACACACAAACTCATAGTAAAGTCCAGAAAAGTGAATTTTAACTCAAAACTACTAAAAATATACTAAAAACTAACTAGATCATACTAAAAACACACTAAAAACAATGCCAAAAAGCGTACAAATTATCCGCTCATCAACATGCGATGAGTTGTATAAGGAAAATGTGCTTCAACGTTGATACCTATGTATCTGACTACTATAAGAAGACTGCATACATCTCCTGCTACCAACATGTTGTGTTCCTTGTTAATGGACCAAACCTTTGGGACAGAACTCAATTCGAGGATGTGTTGCCTCCCACTTATAGAAAACCCATTAGGAGGCCAAAGAAGAAGAGGACACGAGCTGCTGATGAGCAATCAAATAGGACTGGCCAGTCTCGTGAAGGACAGCAACAAAAGTGTTCTTATTGTTTATGCTCTGGTCATAACAAAAAGGAGTTGTCCAAAGAAGCGCAAAGTAACTCCAAGTCCTGCTGTAAGTATATGTCATTTATTATTTGTTGGTGTGCTTACTGGTGTCTTCATCATTTTGGTATCTCAATTATTTGTTGCTCTGTCTTGTGTATAGGTTGACAATGATGGTAATTCTGCTTCAAAGGGGAGGTCACAGAGAGGGGTCAAAAAAAGTGTGAGACTCTCTGCCAAGACACCTTCTAGTAAGGCTACTGAAAGTGGAAATAGGAAGCAGAAGGGAAACAACAACAAATCACCCTCACACCCAAAGAGAAATTTAGGTGTCAGCTCGCAGTAATCACAAGCTGTAGTGAAAAGGGCTAAAGTGGATCATTCACAAACTGCTTCTGCACCAGCCCCAACAACTACAAGGGTTCTGCCCACTCCAGTGAAGAGGGTCAGCCAGTCCAACCTTAGGTTCATGGCCAGGACTCTACCAAGAGCATGGAAGAATGTGGAGTGATTTACTGTCACTTGTGAATTTATATGACTTGTGATACCTTTTGTATTTTGCATTTTGTATTCTGTTAGAAACTATGATTATTGGTTTCACTTTTTGTATCTGGAGGTGCTGCTACTTCAAAAACAATGTTTAGCATCTAGGTTTACTTATATTTCCAGTTTTTGGATATCTACATGACATCTATGTTGGTTAACTTCTGAACTATCGCCTATATAGGTCTAATGTTGAGGTTAATCCTTTATGTTATTCCTGTGTCAGTAATTCATTTAATCAAGGTTGCAAATAGTTACTTCAATGATGTTCCATGACAATGTAAACTAAACAGATAAAATTGGGTAACAATGAAGTTTCATTCAAAATCATTCAATCAACATCTTACATTTGATCCAACCCAATTCCTACAGCAACACTCCAAAATACAGACAACATATTGCCAACAAGCCTACACAAGCACCTATGTTCTGCAACCTTAATGCAGAAAAAACCTCACATTTCTTATCAGTGACAATTTTTCACACAATAAAATCATAGCACATGTCCATCCAACTAGAGCTACTGCTACTGCCATTGTCAACATCCTCTCAAGTGTTGTCACTTTACCCTTCAAGCATGTGATTTTCCTTTTCAATCGAGCAACTTCTTGCTCCTTTTCTGACTCTGCCCATACAAAGTACCCACACTCTTGTCCAATCTAGGCCAAAAGCAAAAGAAAATTCAAATCAGATAACCAAGTAACAGCTAAACCCAACAATTACATTTTCTACTTACCCCATAGTTAACACAGCCCCAAAACCTCCTTTCGGGATTCTCTGCCGTTGATGAAGTCACAAGCACTGGCCTCTCCCTATAGTAACAAGTTGTTCTCCGTCGCCTCCCTTGGCTGCTGTTTCGATACGAAGCACTGCAACTACGCTCCGCCTGGGAGGCCTGCGAAGCCATGGACTCACCCACGACTACAACAGAGATGGCGATGGTGAGAAGAAGGGACAAGAGGTGCATTCTCAAATTAGGGTTCACCCATTTAAATTAATATTTCTTTTTTTTTTGGTTTCTCAGTAACGGTCACTAGGAAAAACATTTTCCACAGTGGACAAAGTTAGCCACGTAGGCATCTACATTAGTGTTCCGTCAGTGGATTTAACGGGAGGGTAACATTGAATCAATTTTGGAACGTTGGGGACGTAAATAGGACGAATGAAATGTTAGGGACAATTATAGGATTTACCCCAAACGTTGGGGACAAAAATAATACTTTACTCTTCAATTAATTAAAAGAGTCATTTAGCTGAACATGTTCTCTCTGTGTAAAAAGTTAAGCATAGAAGTTTTGTTTTAATTCAATTTAGTTTGAAATTAAGCTAAGTTGTTTTATTGAGCATAATGTTAATGTTAATGGTTGTTTCTTAATTGCTAGTTAGTTTATTTTGTTAGCATGTAAAGTGGCTGGGAATTTCGAGTTGATTCTCTGAATGGATGTCTTAGTGTTTCACAATATGAGTATTTAAATTTTGGTAATATTCAGGGACAAAATTTGTTTGATGACTTGGCTGAGGACATTCTTGGTGGCAGCAGACTTGGAAACAAATTCTGTGACTCTTCTGAGAGTCAAGTCCTTAGGAGTTCCTCAACAGATAAAGAGAGAGCAAACAATGTTGCTAAGATTAAAGTTGTGGTGTGCTTTGTGTTGCATGTTTCTCTTCTATGCTTCTTGTAGTTTACATTTTGTTTGATGCTAATCAATGTTCTTTTAATTACTTTGGCAGTTACATGTTGATTGAAAATGCTACTTGCTGCAGCAAGTTCTTAGTCGATAATGGCTTGGCTACTGTCAATGTGTATAGATTTTAAACTTTAAAGTTTTTTGAGTGTGCAAACAATGAATTAATTGATTCTAATTTAGATTTGAATTTTGTTTGGTGCATTTTAAGTTGTAAAATGATGCAAAGCATTGAGTACCACTTTTTTTTATTATGTATATTTTTCTTTAGTCAAACTTCAATGACACGAAAATTTGTCTGTAAATCAAATTTAATGGTAAATGTTCAATTGGTTTTTTTTACTGATTTGATTCAAATGGTTAAGTTTATTTATCGACACTAAATTAAAATAGTTGAAACTAGTTTTAATGCAACATGAGAAAACTATTGTAAATAAAGAATTATATAATTACAAAAATTGTTGTGAAAAGTCACAAAAGACAATGGTATTAAAACTGTTGTCAAAGACAACTACAAAATGGCAATGGTATTAAAACCGTTGCAAAAAAAAAACAAAGGCAACGCTTTTAAACAATTGTCTTTGTGAATAACAAAACTACAACAGTTTAAAACCGTTGTCTATCCAGTTATGGTTTTAAACCGTTATGTCATAAAAGAGAACGGTTTTAAAATGTTGCCTATTCAGTAACGCTTCTAAACCGTTCTTTAAAAATTGTCAAAACCGTTGTCTATGCTAGTAACTATGGAAACGGTTTTTTGGTTGCCGTTGTCTTAGGTAAAAAATCGTTGCCTATGAGCATTATTAACGGCCGCATATACCACAGGTAAAAAATCGTTGCCAAAGCGCTGCCTAAAGTTTTAAAAACGATTTTTCGATCTATGGCAATGGTTTTTTACCAGTGCAAAAATCCTTATTTGTTGTAGTGATGGAAGCCAATGAAATTGGAACTGGGGTAAGAAAAGGTAAACTTTACCAACCAAGATGAACCGAAATGTAATCAAGACAAAAAGGAATAGTTCATAAAGCTTCCTTTGCTAACAAGGTTAACAATGCGGCTAAACATATAACTAAATATGACTACTCGCCATTACTCATCCAATATATCATAAATGGCTATTGAATAAATTCTACAGATGTAGGGTAACTGTTCACAGTATTATAAAATCTGATTAGTAATTTGATAATAATAATAAATACCGTTTCCAAATTTATGAAAAACTAGAAATTTAGCTAACATCATTGAGAAAAAAGGAAGAACCATGCGTGCACTACAAGAAAACATCTCTATTGCCACGTTTTTAAAGCGTGGTAAAAAGTTGAAAAAACGTGTCAATAGCTTTTCGCCACACTTTTTGAGCTACCGCCACGCTTTTGGTGACCTATCGCCACTCTTTTTTTCCGCCACGCTTTTTATAGATTGCCACATTTAAAAGCGTAGCCGTATGTAGGAGATACAGCCACGCTTTTAAAGCCTGGTGATAGCCTAATTAATTTAAAAAAATCATTATTTTGACTTTTCCTTCATCACTAGACTATAAATTTTTAGTCCTTTTTTATTACCAAACCTATAAATATAGTATGCAATTTTTATTACAAGAAAAACCAAACAGCAATTAGTGACATATAATTTTTGCTATAATTATTTTATACATTAAAAAACTAATACTCAAATACAAAATAAATCTTGATCATCCAAATTAAAATACCCTAAATTCATATATATACCAATTAGTCCACCTTCATCATCATCCTCAGCACTCATAAAATTGAAATAAAATCTATGCTAATAATAACAATAACTAAGTGCAGCAGGCATATATGCATACACATCTTAATTCTTATAATATGAAAATTAAAATCGTACCAATATAGAGGTGTATATGTTCTTAATTTGAATGGTGGTAGAAATTTTCTAGAAACCTTGAGGAGCTAGCTAGATATGTGGCAACAAATTAATTAAAAATTAGTGAAGATGGATATTTATGAGAGCTTGATTTTCTTGTCATTGCCGCCATGGAGATGATGAAGCGCGGGAAACACAGAGTCGATGTCTTGGTGGGAATAGCGAATAACAGAATCCATGATGATGGCTGCTAAAATAACAAGATTGTTTGGTGCGGTTCTTGTTCTTGTTTTTTGTGGGTGCAGGTGGACACTCAACCATGGCCAGGATTCTGTGTTCTTCTGATGTTGGAGTCTTGAACCCTTCTTCTTCTTCTTCTTTCTCCTCCTCTTCTGGAACAATCTTGATGGGTTTGAGTGCTCTATGCTAGACTAATCTAACAATAAATAAGAGATTTTATTCAGAAACAAACACAATGAGTAAGTGAATATAATAAGTAAGAAACTCCTTAATTAAGAAAAACTCCTTAATTAAGAAAAACTCCTTACAATGAATAACATATTGATTGAGGCATCAATTATGACACTTCACAATGAATGGGGGCAAAATATTTAAGAGTTCATCAATTGGTACTGACAGCTACCTGAACTTTTAATTTTCAAGTTCATCAATTGATCAAGTGCAGATGCATAGAACACCACAAACTGCAACAAAATAAAGGCATTGATAATATATTTCACACAGCAGTACCAACTTGAGAGAGAGAGTACCTGGGTGAATTTTAACTTGTAGGTATTCAAAATAGTCCTTTAAAATGATCTCACTAGAACATCAAATACCTAATTAAGAATTTAATGAACATATAGAAGTTAAGTATATAGTACAAAGTAATTAAAGCAATATATGTAATGTATGAAAAATACCTCAAACAACCGGCCACTGCTTTGACAGGACTCAAGATGAAAAAAAGTTAGCTCAATCAAGCTATCTAATTTCTCAGCAATTGTGTTTCCCTCCAAGCTATCTAATTTCTTAGCTTACTGTTAACTGGGAACTATACACATAAGGAAATGGGTAAAAACACAATATTAGCATCACATCAAACCTAGTCCATTCAACACTGCTACACTAATTCTCTTATCCCATAGTGATTCAATCATGACATTCAATCTAAAGCATGAAAATGCATGAGTACTGAAAACCCAAGCGTGATATGGTTCATTTCAATCCAGAGCCACCAACAGCAATGTGTTAGATCATAGATGTTTGAAGTGGCGAATGTTTTAAGGTATAAACCAATAATTTTAATGGTCTACTAAAGTTTCTTTCTGAATGAGGATTTTAGCTTTTGATTATATTCTATCACTATAAGCCTGAGAAATAAGAGCAATAAAATAAACTAAATTATCACTCTGTTATTTGGACAGCAGTTGAAAAACATAACGATCAGTTTCAGGGAACGCTACATTGTCACATTGACAATAAGTCAAGCAAAATATAGCAGAATAAAAAGATTAATGATAATTGGTTGAAATCAAAATCAAAACAAGGCTTAGTCACTTTTCAGTGATTTAAATTTCCAATTAGTTCATTTGTTTTCAATAGCAATAACACATCCAATCCAATCTTAGTCAATATAGACAATACACTTAAACGAATGCATTAAAAAAATGAAGAATAAAAGGGCAAGGTGGACTTTGTTGTGAAATTTCAGGATAATGTAATAAACCTGTCATAGTTAGTTGCTTCAGACTTGGTCCTCGCAAGAATTTGCCTACCGTCAGCTACTAACCCTACCACAACCTAAAATTGGAAGAAGATTCATGCATACATAAGAAAAGGTTCAAAAACATCCATGAGCAAGGATTTAAATCTGATGAAAAATTAACAGTAAGCTGACTGCAGAATAAGGATTCAAATATGATGTATGAGCAAGGCTTTGCCATGACAGGAAATGAGTTTCGTCCATGATCACTGCTATAAGAAAAATGATGAACTGGCCAAACTCTAATTATAAGTGAGCCAATATAATAAGTGTGTGTTAACATTTCAAGAAAAACTCAATATAATAAGTGAGCCAATATAATATATAAGTGAATCAAGCAAGAATCAGTGAGCCAATATAATAAGTAAGACTTTATTCTTTATTACTTAATCAACTATCTTGATACATAAAATCTAGTTGACAAGTGAATCAAGCAAGAATCAGTGAGCCAATATAATATATAGAGAAAATTACCAATTATACCCCCGAATTTGTAAAATGATGACATAAATACCCCTAATATTAATTAACAACAATCGTACCCTTAAAAAATTTAAAAACGGTGCAAATCTGCCCAACTGTGAGGAGAACCCTTCTCCGTTAAACGGAGCTTGGTGATGTGGCAAACGGAAGTCCAACGTGGCATCCGTATTAGGCTCTCAATCCCTTCTCTCCCTTATATAGTATTAGCTGAGAACGTTTTCCCCAATTTGAGCAGCAAGGAAAACCCTAACCAGAGCCATGCATGGTGGAAGCAGAGTCATGTCAAATTGTAATCAAAAGACACAGTCTATGGAAAATTGTAGCTCTGAAGGGCTCGAAGAACATGTGAGCAAGCCATATGATGGGACATGCTTCTGCCGTCTTCAGTTGGTGGCCTTGAGGTCGAAGACGAGGAGAAACCCAGGAAGATGGTTTTTCAGGTGTCCTCTGTGGAAGGTATGTATGATTTTTCTGCTTCATTTCCCCCCCCCACCCCGGTTGAGAATTGAGCTTGATGAACTGTATCTGTGTTGGGCAGACGAAGAACACTGGGTGCCGTTATTTTCAGTGGATGGATGAAACTACTGAGGAATCTAATAGAGTAGAGGAATCCTCTAATAATAGCACAGTAGTATGCAATACATGTGGAGTCTTGAAAGGGAGGTTTACCAGTATTGAGACTGAGATGACACACATAGATGGAAAGATGTTGATATAGCAGATGAAGAGAGTTGAGTTGCTTCTGTGTTTCATTCTGGGTGGACTTGTACTGAGTTTATGTATGAGTTTGATTTGTTTGGTTAGATAGGACAAGGGATGACTGTAGGACATGGTTTATTAATGAATGTTAATTGTTATTATTGCTTAGAAGCTATGTTGACATTGTTGTGGCTATTTAGTCACTTGTTAAGGAATTGGATCTGTGTCTTGAATTCGATTGCATCACTAATGGAAGCATGAATTGAGTGAAGTGAATCTAACTAAAAAGGTAACTGAGATATGTAAACTAATTTCAAATAGACCTAAGAAATAAAAAATGGTAAAGGCACAAGATTAACTAATTGTTCTGCATAACATTAAGCATTAGAACTAATTGTTCCATTCAAAATACTATATACTGGCTAATCAGTCTTAATACCAGACATCAAAATACTCAAATTGTTTAACAAAAGGCAATAACCAACCATACTAAATATCAACATACAACCCAAAAATTAGATAAATCATTGCAACTAAATATCAACTTATAACCCAAAAGATCAACTACTTATGCACCCAAGTCTCCCTCAAGTTGACTGATTTGGCATGAACTTTGAGAACCTAGAAGTGGTTGCTTTAGATGCACCATTCATGGTTTCAGTTGACACAAATGGAGTCCTTGTGGAGTCTGAAACTCCTGAACCAGCAGCAGCATTTGTAGAAGGTGCAACGGGCCTTATCTGTGGGGGACTAAATGGTGGGTTAGGCCTTGGAGTGGCTGGTGGGCCTGGAGCTGTGGGCCTAACATTGGGTTGGGCTATTGGAGCTGTAGATGTGGGCCTCATAATCGGTTGGGCTAAAGGGTGTCTCCTAATAGGCATCTTTACCCTGGATCTTTCCTTGCTAGTAGATGCAGCAGCAGCCGCAGCAGCAGCCGCAGCAGCATTGGAGGGAGTTTTAGATCTTGGTGCTCTCCTTGCAGGGTTGGATCTAGCAGCTCTCCCTCCTTCACCATGACTTGTTGAACCGGATGTGTTCATGTTGGCCTGCAATAAATTAAGTCTAATTAGTACATGTGAATTTACTATCAACAGCAATTATTGAGAAATGAGCTACCTCTTCATCAGCTTCAGACTGTGGGTGGCCTTGGGTGAGCTCCTCTTCAACTGCATCCATGGTTTCTTCCCAAAACATCTCCTGCTCTAAGTCTGACATGTCTTATAAGCCCCTAGGTGGCACAATTCCTCCTGCTGCCCCCTAAAATAACCCTTCAGAAATGCTACATCAAGGCATAGGAAAGGCCTACATCCTTGCTTAAATCCCCTCTTGCAGGCATCTAGACAGATGTATAGACTTATAAACTTAGGCAGACCCTCTTGTTGTGGGGTTGTGCTCATACGGCAAGTGGATCCTGGATTGGCCTTACGCAGCTCAATCAAGTAAGTCCTTAACTTCAAATATTGTTCTTTTTTTGTGCCCTCGATGACATCCTTAGCCTTCTCCATTGCCCTAAACATCATCCTCTCTCCGACACAAATATCAAACTCAACTTTGAATATATCTCGAGCCTCTCTATGGGACAAGTTGGGACATACCCTAATCTTGCTAATCAACTCCTCGGCCACCCATTTACAAGTTACTGACCTGCTTTTATTACTCCTATGACATGTATGCTCATCGACCAATATTTTTATTTGGTAACTAGGTGGCTGGTTTCTCTTTGCACAGTAAACTTCCCATGGACAAGTTTCGTTGTAACAGATGACCCTGCACCTATGTGGTTCAACCTTGAGAAAAAATGCCTCTCTGCCCATCTGAATACTATACTTCCTGACTGCATCCTTAAACTGCTGCATCGTGCCAAACTCTATTCCTAACTCCAGTCTAATTTTGCCAAACTTTGTATCAGGATTATGCTGAGGGAATACTGGAATTTCATCCTCAGAGTCAGAACCTAGTGGGGTGTGCAACTCTTCAGAATGATACTGATATTTAGTAGGCTCTTCATCATGGTCATTTGGGTTAGGAACAACCACCCTTGGGGCCTGATTCTCTTCCCTAGGTGGCAGAATCCTCTGGCCAGATGGACGGGGTCTTCGATGAATCCTCCGACCTTGAACCCCACAAGAGGCATCCTCATCTAATTCAACAACATTACGCATTCATATGATTAGGTTATTAATTAACGGACAGTTTACGGCAACTACATTTACAATCCAAAAAAACAACATTACTACTAGGATCTACAATTCATATACTAACCAACATGTGCTTCACTATTGTTTTGTGGTGCAGGTTAATCTCTACCAGATGGTTGGGGCCTCGCATGTTTCTTCTTGCATTTTCTTCCCCTGCCATCAACTTCTTCAGCATTAGATAGCCTCCCATGGTCTTCAACATGTGTCTGCTAATTGTCTCCTAAATTGGGGACCTCATTTTCAATTGTTAGCCTGAGTTTGATTAGAAAGGTTTTCAGTAGCAGCCTCCTCTGGTAATGCTTCATCATACCCCCTTTTGTTCAACGTTGGTTCATCCTCTTCTTGTAGTTGCTCCTCGTGCTGTGGGGGATCCTCTTGTTCATTTCCTTCATTTAATAAAGGAGCTCCCTCTACTTCTGTATGTTCAGATCCTTCCTCCTCTTCATTTTGTTGGGGTTCTTGGTCATGATTTGCTGATCTTTTAAAGGAGGCATGTTAACTTCTTCGTTAGCAAAAACCTCAGCCTCATCAACATACTCGGGATCCGCATCAACTGGATGCTCAAAATACAAGTGGACTCTGTTTTTATTCCTCTGTGCAGCATCACACATCTTAACCACATCGACATCCCTTCCGAGCACCCGTAACCCGTTAGCTAAATCCATCCCTGGCTCCAACCAATAAACTTCATTATACCTAGTATAACCTAAATCTAGAAACAAGCCTTCAACAAGGAATAGATTACAAGTATCAACATGCACCCTTTCGATGATACTCACTAAACCACCATTATACTCCAGCACACCATCTGCATCCTTCTCTAACCAACCCCGATGGTGATAAACAAATGTGATATGCGTAGCCATCTAACAAAATTTATTAAAAAAGTCATAATCAACTAACACAACACATGAAAACACCATCATCATACCCCCATTGCAAACCCCAAACGACTGATAATAACAACAATGCAAACATAAAATGCTTACCAAAATCTTGGTTGATCGACGGCGACTTCTTCACTCCGTATCAACGCCAAATGTGATACTTCATGTGACGTTGCCAAATCCAAGAAACGAATATAAAGCGACAACAGACGAAGAGAAACAGAGACGACCACCCACAAACTCTTCACTTTCGCGAGTCAACAAGGTCTTAGTTAAATATGGTGTTTCACTTAGGGTTAATTTGGTCATTTCATTTGAATTGGGCAATTAGGGTTTGTTGAATTGGGGATACATGGACAAAACAGGGTTGATAGCCTAATACGGATGCCATGTTGGATTTTCATTTGTCACATCACCAAGCTCCGTTTAACGGAGAAGGGTTCTCCTCACAGTTGGGCAGATTTGCACCGTTTTTTAATTTTTTAAGGGTTCGATTGTCGTTAACTAATATTAGGGGTATTTATGTCAGCGTTTTACAAATTCGAGGGCATAATTGGTAATTTATTCTAATATATAAGTGTGTGTTAACATTTCAAGAAAAACTCAGTATAAGTCACAACACAATGCAGTGAAGATGATTGGGTTTGTTTTATTCCTGTGCTGCTAGACAAAAATATATCAAACCTGCTGCAACAATTCTAAAACTTAATTTGACCAAACATTGAACAAGGTCAAACTAAATATTAAATAGTTACCTTCAATGACTCAGGGGAACCCTCTGCAACAGGAAGATTTTGACGGCCTGGGATCTCACACTATCCTTTTTGCGTAGTGAAAACACAAATCAAGAACATGTTCAAGAAACATATTAAAAAAAGATGTTATTATCATGGAAAATTGGAAGCTAGAAAACACATACTAAAAGCAAAGCATTTTGGGTAGCATCTGTGGTAGCAATATTACCAAAAATGGTGGTAAAACCCAGCACCTCCACCTCACGGCATTGAAATGGCATCATAATCGCCATGCCATCATCTGCATAACCATCAAAAGACTAATTCCTTTTCTAATTTTTCACTTCATAAGAATTATTAAACGCACATATATCCTTCAGCACAACAGATTGAAGAACATTAAAAATTAATTTTCATACTTCCAATCTAAAGCATGATAATAACGTAATCTATAATCTAAATTACGTCAAAAATTAATTAGCTTTAGAAAACTAAAAAGAAACAAATTAAAAAAATTCCAGAAACAAATTAAAAAGAAAAAGTAAAATTTTTTTACCAGTTTTTGTTGTTCGCGTAGGTTATCAGCACCAGAGTAGCGATCTTCCATGTACTCCCTCCTCCCTCTCTTGTAATAAATTGAGAAGGCATCACGCTCCTCCTCCACAACATCACGCGGCGCCGCAGCAGAGGGTGTGGGCGGAATCCCAAAGGCCAATGAGCTAACAGGTATATCAAGCCTAGCAGGCCTCTTCCTCTTCAAAACGGTGTCGTTTGGTGACGTAGCGGAAGCTGAAACGGCAGCAACACCGGAAAGTGAAGCGAGAATAGCGGTTTGGGAAGACGAAGACACAAGGGCGAAGAAGGAGAAGAAGGAGAAGAAGAAGAAGAAGAAGCGGGAGAAGAGGAAGGCGATGCCGTAGCTGGGACTCGCGAAGGCATCATGAGAGGGAAAACGAACTCACCACCGCTGCTACCGTCCTGAGTGTCTGTGTGAGAAGGATGGAGGAGGAGTGCTCGAACGAAGAAAACGAGGGAGAGAACGAGGCACTGCTGCTGTGTGAATTAGGGTTAGGGGAATGGGGGAACAAGGGTTTTGTTAGTCCGTTCTCACTCATACACAAAAAATAAATTTTTTTTGAAACCTTTTGGCCACGCTTTTGAAGCGTGCCAAAAAAATTACAAGAAGCGACCACACGTTTTTAAAACGTCACCATAATAAAATTCTATCGCCACGCTTTAAAAGCGTGCCTGTTTCTCTCTATAGCCACGCTTTTTAAGCGTGACAAAAAAGCGTGGCTACATCTTGAATCAATTGCCACATAAAAGCGTGGCCGTAGACCCTTTTCGCCACGCTTTTTAAGCGTAACAAGAAAAATGTGGTTAAATCTGTAATCAATCACCACCTTCATAAAAGTGTGGCCATAGACCGTAAAAGCGTGGCAAGAAAAAAGCGTGGCCATAGACCTTTTTCTTGTAGTGGTGGTGGAAGCAACGAAAATGGCAGCAGTAGAGGTTGGAGGAGATAGTGGTAGATTCAACCAATATTAACTCATTTTAATTCCTCCAACTATTCCAGTTCGATTACTAATATTTTACTAAACACAAAAAATATTAAAATTAAACCAATCAGTTATTATAAGAAAAATCAAACTAAAAATATTTATCAACTCAATAAGCTATTATTAATAAGTCACTTATATAGAGACATTAGCGATGCGAAAGACTTTACCGGTGTGGTGGCAGCGGCGGGGGACACTTGAAGATGAGGAATGTAGGGTTAGAGTTTAGCAAATACCAACAATGTCAAAAAAATGGGATAAGGGAAGAAGACATACCTAGATGAAAGAGGAAGGGTAGTGTCGTAGCTGACAGAAGCAAGTGCTGGCAACAGCAAATGACGGAGGCAGCAACTTGCAGGGAGAAACAAGTTCCTTCATCGTAAAAATAAGCTCCAGGTGGACGTTCCTCGACGACGACAATGGTTGGAGTCATGGGAAGCGGTTGGCGATGGCGAAACGATGGCAAACGGTGGTGATGCGGGTTGACGGCGAGAGAGAACGAAAAAGGAGAGAGAAGTGATGTTGATGATGTTACAAAAATGAGAGAAGGGTTCGTAAATTTGAATTTAGGGTCCATTTTACCGGAGAATTTACCGCCGAAAAAATTCTCCAGTATCATATAGCCTGTGATCAAAATGGTACGTTTCATTTAATTACCTTACTGTCGGATTTTTTGCCCCAAAATCTGACGATCAAATGCGATCCCGCTAAACTTTTTTTTTTGCAGCATTTGTTATCGTTGGATTTAGGGTCAAAAATATAAATCCAACAGTATCGTATCATGGATGATTAATTTAGTGTTGCAACCATCGCAAAATCCGCTGGTAAATTCAACGGTAATAAACAACGCTAAATTCAAAGATAATCAACGTTTTTCTTATAATAAAAAATGATATTTCTTATAACTTCTCAATTGTTAATCAGATCACCTCAACCAAGTGAGATTCTTCTTAAAAGGAAGAACAAAAAAAAAGGAAAAAACTTACAAGAAACATGACAAGAATAATACTTTTAAAAAGTGATTTGCCAAAAATAATATTCTGCAGTGAGATAATAAACATATAACATGTCATATTCAAAATATAGTTTTACTAAGGCCGATAATCAAATGAACTATTTATGCGTATTAAGAGAAAGAAAATCCAATATATATTCTACTTCCACGTGTTTAAATCACATTGTTTTATATTTAATACAAAAAATTACACAATGCTTTAGATATTTAAATAAAATCATTTTTTGAAGTTAATTAATTTAAGAATAAAAAATGTTAAAGAGTTATCATAATTTATTATTTTTTGTCATCACTTTTAGTCTTTAATTCAATTTTTTTAGTTTAATAATTCAATAACATAATTTATCTATATTTTTAAATATTAATGATTAATTAAAAACTAAACTAATAAATTCTAATGACCGTTTAGTATTTTTCTTAAAACTATATTGTCATTGTAGTTCTGAATAGTGGATCATGATGTGAACGCCATTGTTCATTGACAAATGCGGATTTTGATGTATAAAATACTATATCCACTTCTCAAGTTAGATATTGTAACAGAATCACAAGAAACAAAGTAACAAAAATATCTATGATACCCAACAAATATCTTCTGAAGAAATTGTAATGGAACCACGAAGAAAGTAACGAAAATATCTATTGTACCTATAGACAAAAACTAAACTAAAAGCAATAAATGTTATGGGAAGAAAGGGATTCAAAGAAGGAATAAGGAGGAAATTTTGGCATAAATGAAATCCAGCGTATAAATTAACTTTTGTGTAGATATATGCTATGATATATTCCTAAATATAGAACCGATCGAGTTAGTTCAATGAAAAATTACTGTGTTGTTTTTCAATCATGATTTAAATAATGTTTCCGATGACATCAATTTTGTCTCATTTATTAATAAATGGACGACCTTAGCTATGAATGAAGTTAAAAGTTAATTACTCACCAATCATAGTTTAAATGGACGAGTGAGCTGATCATTCAACCAACTCAAGTTGATTTTTTGTTACAATGATATATATCTTTTATTTTGATGGAATAGCAGTATGAAACAACTTTATTTATTGCTGGGTTTTAAGATGAGTGAAAAAATGCGGCACAAATGGAGAATTCATTTTTTTTGTTTTTTAAAGTAATGTACAAATATTTACTATAATGGTAGGATTTTTTTAAATAAATAATTTAATTTTTTAAATAAATAATTTATTTTTTTATTTATTGAAATAAAAAATTTGGAAACACTTCATGTTTTTGCGTTCTATTTACATATCTCGTTTACTAAACGAGATTAGATATATATTTATGCTGCTATAAATATTGGGCGAGAGAAATATGTTCATCCAGATGTATGAGATAGAGTTTTTATTGATACTAAATGAGATGCTATGACCGAATTAATATGAGACATGTTTGCATCTTAATCCTACCATGCGTCGAAAAGTAATAGAAAAATTAATTTCTATGAGATTTCGAAATGAGACGGATAAGGTTGTTAAGTGTGCAGAAAAAATATAAGTTATACAGGTAAATCTTATTGTATGTGGTATTAGTTTTTTCTAGTACTTTGTATTAATTTTATTATTTCCTACATTAGTTTTATGTATTGGTATCCTAATAAATGAGTTGATTATACACATCTTATTTATAATATATTTTGTTTACGAGATAAGCTCTATTACATAATACATGTACATTCATGACATCTTAATCGGTATAATGTCTTATATTATTAATTTATAGGATAAACAAAATATGTAATAAGATAAAAAAAACATAAATTATCTCTAAATTATCTATTTCAGTAAAAAAAAAAATTAAATTATTTATTTAAGAAAAATCCTATACTTGTCTAGCTCCATATATTTTCTTTATTTTATTTTGCTTTCTTAAGTAAACGGTCCGTACGATGGTCTTGTATATATATAAAAAAATTTCTTAAATAAGTTTAAAAAATAATATTTCTTAAAATAAATTAAAATAACTTTAAATATCAAATGTAAAAAAGTATCCAAAAAATAAAAATCATCAGGTGGAATCTACCCAATTTTGGCTATAATTATTAGTATGGACTCATCCGATTTTTCTCACAAAAAAAAATATTTGGTATTTTTATTTTTAAAATATTATTTTTATAAATTATTAAGAAAAAAAAATCATATTACACACACGTGTAGTTGTTGAATTGTATGATAAATAAAGTTGTTTTTAATAATTAAAAATAACAAAAATAATATTTGATAAAGTTATATTAAAATCTTTAATAATAACAATAATAGATATAAATATATTAACTATTGAAATCATTCATTAATAAAAAGGTGAATTATGATTTTATTTAAAATATATAGTTAGATTAATCTTTTTAATTTTAAAAAACACAAATTGATTTTGAAAGTCATCTTATAAAATACTTTGAAAACATATAAAGCATGCATTGTACAAAAATTGATAAAATGTTAAAAACTTAGTATGTTAATTAACTTTTGAACAAAAGTAGTTCATCTTCTAAAATAATTATAATTGAACAATTTTAAAAAGAACAAATCTAAGAAACTAATATTAATTCAGTTAATTAGTTTAAAATTCATCTAACAATTGAAAAAGAAAAGAACATTAGAAAGAAACGTCTAAAAATAAAAATAATAAACATTTAAAATTTAAATAAAAAGAATAACTGAACATAAAATTAAATAAAATCAATTTAGAATTTATCATTTAAAATTTAGAGTAGTTTTTCAAAAGATGGTGAATGAGAGAACTTGTTTGATTTATTGGTTGAAATTAGCAGATTCGATATTAACTATCTACTGGATTTTTTAAAAATAAAAAATGAAATTAAAGTTCAGTGAGTTTTTATTAACAAAAATTATCCACTTATATTTCTGAAAAAGAGGAGCTGTTGTGCTTATTAGGCTATGTTGCAACAAACAATATAGTAGCAGACTTACCTGTCAACACAAAACCGCATATATAATATATATCATAGTAATAATTCTGCACAAAGTGTCAAAATTGACACGAGTTTTGCACTACCTAGCAGTATTACAAACTTATTAACGAGTTCACCATGAATTATTATGCCCCCAGCAGCATCTAAAATTAATCATGCACATCCTTGTGCTCGATCATCATCAATTCTTTTCTTGAAACTTGTTGGGTATGGATTCATTACTGTTTACTCGCTCAAGCGATAAACGTTCTTGAACCATAGATATGTAAATTTTTGCTTTTATGTCGACGCTTTCGTCTGCCGGCACGCCATAGAACTCTTCCAAACGGCTCATCAAGTCACCACCGCCCCTGCCATCAGCTACAATGATGGAAACCTTTGGATTCGGCTTCGCCTGCGACACGGCATAGTCTTGATGGTGGTGGACAACACCGAAAGAGGAGGGAGAAGACGACGACAAAGAAGAAGAAGGAGAAGAATGATTTGGCTTATTAACCTTTGTAGTTGTTGTTGGGGAAGACTTTGTTGTTTGTGATTTGTAGAAAGGTGCTAATTTTCCTTTCAAGAAGCCTCTGTTGGTGCGCTTACGGTTTGCCTCCATTTTTTTGTTCGTTTTCAAGAACAATAAGACTATGCAAGTTATATGAAGGATCGTTATACGGTGTGAAGTGTAGTAGTTCAAGAGTGTGCTGGTATATATATTTGCTCTCTTGTTAATTATTGGTGTCCTTTTTTGGTTGAATTGGATAAGCATATGAGTAACGAGCATATGATTCCTGACCAATATTAAAGATATTAACTAAAATTATAAAAGTTTGATGTCTCATGTGAGATGTTGACAGGAACCAAGCATCTCTTACAAAATCTTATACTAGTGTGCATACCTTTGTCATAAAATACGTCACTATAATATTTGTCGTCAGAGACAACATTTAGAAAGTGTTGCCTAAAGATTAAAAACGAATTACCTTTACTCTATAGCAACACTTTTCGATTTGAGACAACGCTTTGGGAGCCTTGCTGATGTGGCCATTGCATTAGATCAAAGCAACGCTTTTGAAAGTAACTCTTCAAAAAGTGTTTCCTATTGATGCCGGGACGTCGCTTGAGCCACCAATCTTGGCGATGTTAACAACTTCACTATGGTGAAAGTAGCCAAGAACCCATTTTGGTTGGCTAAGTCAAGGATGCACCTGTTACTCTCAAAGAGCCTAGAGGAAAATAAGCACACAGTTTATTTCATATATAACTCAATCAACTCAACTTCATAAGCAAAAGAGGTACATATGCATATTTATATTAGTAAGAGAGGGGAACCTTCATGACTTAGACGATGTGGGACTAACTCATAACACAATATAATAATATATGCTAAACTAGACTACTTTAATTAACAATACAAGTGTAAAGATATATGCTCCTGCATCATTCTCCCTGGGTTGGAAAGAGCTCCTACATTATCCTCCCTGGGTTGAAAACGGCTCATCTCGTATTGGCAAAAGATTCCATTGGTGAGTGCGTCTGGTCTTGAAAGATGTGAAAGACATAGCTCAGCTTGATTCTTTTGACCATCTACATGTTGTAAAGGAGTTAATACGATCTTCTTGCCATCTTTGATAAAAGCATATGTAGTTTTGAAACCATCATGAATAGCTCGACGATCATATTGTCAAGGATGTCCTAACATTAGGTGACACGCGTCCATCGGGATGATGTAACACTACACACTTTATCTTTGTATTTACTTCCTAGAGAAAATTGGACTAAACATCGTTTTGTGACTTTAACTTCATTCTCTTTTTTTTTAACCAATGCAACTTGTAAGGACGAGGATGTAACTCAGTTGGAAGCTTCAGTTTGTGTACCATATAATTTCAGACAACATTTTCACAACTTTCGCTATCTATGATGACCTTGCAAACCTTCTCTTCAACTGTGCATCTTGTGTAAAAGATGTTGTGGCATCGCCAACTCTCGTCTTCTATTACCCTTACAGTATTCAAGCTTCGACAAATTACTAAAGCTTCTCTACAATCGGCTGGAACTTCTTCAATAGCATAGTTAACCTAGCCTTCCTCCTCTTGCTCTTGCTCCTAAATTGGTTCTTCGTTAACCTCTTCCTAGACAAGAGTGATAACCCTTATGTTTGGACAATCCACAACAATATGCCCAAAACCTTGACATTTGAAGCATTTCTTACCTGATGATCTACGCTCCTTGTTGCTTTTATAAGATCTTGTGTTCATTTATTGTTGAACATCAAGGATGACTTCTTTGTTCATCGGCGACTGAGTGTTATTTCTTTGTGTTCTTTGCTTTTCAACCTTTAATGACAACCTAATGACATCATCCAAGGTCCAATATGGTTGCAGTTGAACGATATCAAAAATTTTTGTATTTAGTCCTCCAAGATAACGAGCAACAGTTTGTTCTTCAGGCTCTTGAATGTCACACTTTATAAGCAACTCTTCGAAATCCATTGTATATTCTTCTATAGATAATGACTTTTGCCCCAAATTATGAAATTTGATGAAGGTGTCTTGCCTGTAATGTTCAGGAAGAAACTTGCGCTTGATCTCACGATGCATTTTACCCATGTCTTGACCTTTCTTCTTCCTTCTCTTTCTCGCCAACACTTGAGATTCTCCCACCATACTGATGCATGCTTCTTCAACTTGATTGCTACAAGCTTCATGTGCTTGTCATCTGAAATGTCTTTTAACTCAAACACTCTTTCCACTATGCAAAGCCAGTCGATAAAATCATCTGGTTGTAGTATCCCTTCAAACTCAGGAATATCAATTTTGATTCCTAAGCCTTTAGCTTTGTGAGTTGTGTTGTGTCATGTTCTTCATGTGGACAAATCTTCAGATGGAGAAGAATAATAAAAGGGATTTGCATTATCCTCTTCACTAGAAGAACTGTCGTTACTCCGCTTGTCATGATTATTTTGAGCAGCTTCATATTTTGCAAGTTGCTCTTGCAACTCCTTAACTTGACGGCGTAACTCTTCCATTTCAATCTCTTGAGTAGTTCTACGCTTTGGAGCCATCTTTTACTACTATGCAATGAGTTTGATGCTTAGGTGTCGATGTTATGAAGATGATGATGCACAATGATGATGGGAATGCACCAATGGTGATAATGATGGGAATGAACGAAGATAATCACCAACAGAAAAGGCACCAAAAGAGAAAAGAATGATATTACCCGAAACTTCGCAGTAGACGATCCCTACTGACGACGACTCCTACCAACAGAGACCTTGCACTGATACCAAACTGACGTTGGGACGTCGCTTGGGTCACCAATTTTAGCGAGGTTAACAACCCCGCTATGGTGAAAGTAGCTAAGAACCCACCTTGGTTGGCTAAGCCAAGGATGCACCTCTTACTCTCAAAGAGCCTAGAGGAAAATAAGCACACAGCTTATTTCATATATAACTCAATCAACTTAACTTCATAAGCAAAAGGGATACATATACATATTTATACTAGTAGGGGAGGAGTAACCTTCATGACTCGGGCATATGAGACTAACTCATAACACAATATAATAATATATGTTAAACTAGACTTCTTTAATTAACAATACAAATGTAAAGATATATGCTCCTGCATCACCTATTCGAAAACACAGACAACGCTTCAAGGTAGAGTCTAATAAAAAGCATTGCCTATTCTTTTTTATAAAGCAACCTTTGTAAGTGATACATATTCAACCTACTATGGCTTCACTTTAAAAGCATTGTCTCTTCTACTATTATTATGGCATCAATTTAGAGATGTTTCCTTTTCTATTATTATTGTACAAAACATTTTAAAAATATTATTTTTTTTCTTGTAGTAGTACTATAGTTATATTTTGGCATTTTTCTCGTAATTAAGCATTCAATTATAATTTGGGTTCAATAAGATTAAAGACGTGAAAAAAGAGACAAAACCAATAAGTATTATCATGTTAAAGTTTCAAATATATTATATATAATTATATAAAGATTTCTAATTGACATATCAAAATATGATAAGCTAATTTAATAAGAAGTTGCTAAACAAAATACATATTCTGACTTAAAAAGAGCTAAATACAAAACTAACGACTAAACAATACAAGAAGGGCATAATTAATTATTCCATTTTTCTCACACCTTCATTTTTGGTTTGCTTCTATTTTTTCATTTTTGGTGTCTTGTGTCTTGAACAATGAGTATTGATATAGACCTCCCCAACCATGTTCCTCTTTACTTGGCTCTGTCTTTAACAAATTTAATTCAATAAAGATTAATCCCAAACCTAAAAAGTAAGATGCAAAACTACCTTCGGTTAGACATAAGATTGGCATTTATCAAGTTTGAGATTTCTCAAACATCGAGCGTAGTGATGAATCTTGATCACGAAACCAAAAGAACCAATATAACAAAAGATGAATTTTAATAAGTTTGTGTGAATACTCTTTACTTTGTTGTGAAAATTCAAGCACTTGAGTCGTTGATTTTTTTAACTTCACTCATAGCTTTTCTTCTACCACCGTTCTACTCATGCCACTGCTAGTTCGGCGTGGAAAGCACTGTAAACTTAAACTTAAAACCTTTGATTTAGAATTTGAGAACTATAATTAACATCAAGGATTAGCACTGTGGCACTGAGAAAAAGGTTTTCACCTGCACCTAAGACTAATTAAAACATTTTGTAATTTGTGATATCAGAAAATAGGTATTAGATTAATTCACAAAATTCAACTTGAAGGACTAAACTTTAAACCATTATTTCTTAAAAATATATGAGGGAAATAAATGAATGGAGGTTGCAATTCTAGTGAGTAAATTGATGCTTTACCTAAGTGTTAGATCAGTTAAGTTGTACATAAAAGCTTATAATATGAACACCCTATATTGGACCATTATTTCAATTTTCCAAATCCTAACTCATACCAAATTTAAATACAGTGATCATAATTTCATTTAAGGAGAGAAATAATAGTTAAATCTGCAAATAATATACTCAACAAAGATAAGAAACTTTCATAAATCATGAGTGAGTTATGTAAAAGACAAGTATGAATATGACTATCATATCTAAATATTTTTGTTAAGAGAAATTAAAAAATAGAAAACAACCTGATATCATCAAGAGTCCGCTTATCCCCTTTATCCTCGTAATTGACTCTATTGGGTATGCCCTGCACATTTAAAAATGACATTTCAAAGTAAACCACACAGTGACACTCAAAGTTGTTAAGAGCATTGCTCTTAGTATTCTCTAGTTTAATTGTGTATCACAAGAAGAACTATTACTGGAGTTGAATCCTACATCTACTTCTTGGATCCTATGATTCATTAGATAATTTTTCTCAAAAATCTCAAAAACCAATTTTATTTTCTATAGATAACTCATACACCAAATAACAATTAGAAACATGCAAACAACAAATTGAAGGACATAGCAAAATGCATATGGCATTAGCAAAAGTGCAATAGAGACTAAAGAAACCTGTTCAAAGACTTTATAGCCAAGTCTAACTCTAACATCTTGGTCCTTCTGAAAATTAAATATACTCCATGAAAAATCAATAGCTCTCTTAAACTACCTCTGCAAAAACAAAAGCACTAGCTTCCATTAGATCATATGAAGCACTAAGTCAAGAATTTGATTAATATGAGAAAAACTACAGAATAAAAAAATATAAGAGGTCATAATATTTCTTAAGACATTGAGTTCTTTTGATTTGAGATATTTTTACAAAATGAGTTCCTAATTTGAAACTTCAACAATTTCCTGCCGTGTTTAAGGATTTTCTAGGTCTGCAACTCTTTTCCATTTGTGTTTCAATTTTAGCATTGAATTTCACTACTAAGATGAATCCAATGTTAAATTCCCCAAATTGAGATTCCACCAACAATAATTGAATAACAAGCCTAAAATTTACATCATTTCATGAAGCCTTTTGCTGGTTGGCTATTTATTTTTACCACAAGAATATATCATAACAATAAACCACTGTAGTGATTTTAGAGGACCAAAAATAATTAAGCAGTAATTTCTCATCAAAACCACAAATAAAATATTAGCATCAAATATTTAATTTTAGCATTATAAATAACAACCATTGTTATTTAAGATAATAAGGGAAGCTACTCACAGCCTAAAATCGATATTCCTTCTCTCTTTCAATAAATGCTGGTTTCTGAGCCCCTTGGAGAAAAAAAGAAAATTCATTAGTGAAATTCCTATTACAAGGCAATACAAGTTGACCTTAAAAAGTATTCCTAACTAATAATTCAGAACAGAGAAGTTCAAAGCTAGCACCTTTGGCCTTTTTTTTAATCTACAAAACGTTGACAATAATTGTTTGGCTTTTATAAGGTTCCACGAAAAGTGCCACAACATCCTACAATCGTCAAACTCAATCATCACACCAGACCACACCACAAAGCTCATTTTAATCAAATTAAACAATAAATAAATTAAATTGAGTAAACATCATATCACTTTGATAACATCAATACTTTTCGCCAATTATACCACTATGCAGAAGTTTTGCTAAATTTCAATTTAAGTATTACCAGAATAACTGCAAGTAACAAGGACTTCAGTTTTTAGCTGAATTTTTATAGATCTATGATACTATAAAGACTAATGAAGTTAATCCTGAGGTTTATAAGCTTATGCTCTTTCCCTTTGCTATAAGGGATAGAGCTAAGACATGGTTGGATGCCCAACCTAGAGAGAGTCTTGACTCTTGGAAAAAGCTGGTTAATGCTTTTCTTGCTAAATTCTTTCCTCCTCAAAGAATGAGCAAGATTAGAGTGGAAATTCAAACCTTCAGACAAAGAGAAGGTGAATCCCTCTATGAAGTTTGGAAAATATACAAGCAACTGGTCAGGAGATGTCCTCCTGACATGCTTTCAGAATGGTCCATCATAGGCGTGTTCTATGATGGCTTGTCTGAGATATCCAAGATTTCATTGGATAGCTCTGTAGATGGACCCCTCCATTTGAAGAAAACCCCTGCAGAAGCAAGAGAGCTCATTGAGATGGTTGCAAACAACCAATTCATGTACACCTCTAAGAGGAATCTTGTGAACCATGGAATCACTCAGAAGAAAAAAGTTCATAAAGTTGAGACTCTGAATGCCATCCTATCTCAGAATAAGATCTTGACTCAGCAAGTCAATATGATCTCCTAGCATCTGACTGGAATGCAAACTGTAGCTGGCAGTAATCAGAAAGCTTCTTTTGAAACAGAAGCTTATGATCCTGATAAACCCACTATGGAGGAGGTGAATTACATGGGAGAACTCTATAGAAACACTTACAACCCTTCATGGAGGAATCATCCTAACCTTTCATGGAAGGATCAACAGAAACCTCAGCAAGGTTTCAGTAACAATCAAGGTGAAAGGAACCAGAACAGGTTCAATAATAGACCACTATTCCCATCTTCTCAAGGGAACATGGAAACTACTAAGTAGAGCCTCTTTGACTTAGTCACTCTTGTTTCCAACCTCTCTAAGACAACCCATAGTTTCATTAATGAAATAAGATCCTCCATTAGAAACTTGAAGGTACAGGTTGGTCAGCTGAGCAAGAGGATCCCTGAGACTCCTTTAGACACTCTTTCTAGTAACACCGAGGTGAATCCAAGAGAAGAGTGCAAGGCCATAACCATAGAGGTAGATGTCGAATCAGAGGAGAATGGGAAGGCGTTGAACGCCAGTGAAGAAGCCTTCACTGGGTGTTCAGTGCCCATCATGGCAACAGAGCTGGTGTTGAACGCCAACCAGGGAGCACTGGTTGGGCGTTCAACGCCCAAACACCCAGGCTTTATGGTGCTGAATGCCAGTGAAGAACCCTTCACTAGGCATTCCACGCCAAACCAGGCAGCCAATCTGGCATTGAACGCCAGCAAGGACATCCCTGCTGGGTGTTCAATGCCCAGAATGCTAGAGGGACTGGCGTTTAACGCCAGCCAGGGTGGACAGCAAGAGAGTTCAACTCCCAATAAGCTAACAGAGCTGGCGTTGAATTCCAGTCAAAGCACACCCTTTGAGTGCTTAGACCCCACTCAAGAACCCTCTATTTCAGAACCAAAGAGAACCATAAAGACCATTAAGGTTCCTTTGAATACACTTCTGCAATGCATGAGTTCTGATGACTATTCATTCTCGGAGGAGGACGAAGACACTAGGGAAGAGCAAGTTCCTCGTTTCCTAGGAGCTCTAATGAAGTTGAATACCAAGATATTTGGTATAAAGCCTCTAGAGGAAAAACCTCCACTGCTCACCAAAGAACTCCATGCTTTGGTTCAGCAAGAGCTACCTCAGATGCTTCCAAACCCTGGATACTTTCTGATTCCTTGCACCATAGGCACAATGACCTTTGATAAGGCTCTGTGTGACCTAGGGTCAAGCATCAACCTCATACCACTCTCTGTAATGAAGAAGCTGGGAATCCTTGAGGTACAAGCTGCACACATCTCATTAGAGATGGCCGACAAGACCATGAAAAAGCCATATGGCTTAGTAGAGGATGTTTTGGTGAAATTTGAAAACCACTACATCCCTGCAAACTTCATTGTCTTGGACATTGGAGAGGATGAGGATGACTCTGTCATCCTTAGAAGACCTTTCCTAGCCACAGCCAATGCCATCATTGATGTGGCTAAGGGAGAAATGACCCTACAATTAGGGGAGGACCACATCTTATTCAAGATGCCTCATCCCAATTCTCCCTCTAAAAGAGAGATAAATGTACAACACCTAGTGTGCCAATCCTCTCTTTTTGTGTGGAGCATTACAGAGCCCCCAAACTATTCAGAAGCAAAAAGCTACTAAGTCTCGTTCATCTAATTATAACTGAGCTTCATTTGAAACTCTGAAATTTATTGTATCTTAAGTTTCTCTTTGTCCTACTATGTTTTTAGTTGCTTGGAGATAAGCAATGGTTTAAGTTTGGTGTTGTGATGAGCGGATATTTTATACGCTTTTTGACATCATTTTCATATAGTTTTTAGTGTGTTTTATTTAGTTTTAATTATATTTTTATCAGTTTTAGTGTTAAAATCACATTTTTGGATTCTACTATGAGTTTTTGTGTTTTTGTACAATTTTAGGTAATTTCTGGCTGAAATTGAGGAGCAGGAGCAAAAGTCTGATTCAGAGATAGAGAAAGCACTGCAGATGTTGTCCAGATCTGACCTGCTTGCACTCGGAAGAGCTTTTCTAGAGCTACAGAAGTCAAAATAGAGCGTTCTCAATGGCTATAGAAAGCTAACTTCTATAGTTTTCCAAAAATGTATAATAGTTTATACTTTTCTTTGGATTAAAAGGCTCAAAACTGGCGTCCAACGCCAGCTTCCTACTCCCTTTCAAGCGTCCAGCACCCAAAGAACAGAGCCCAACGTCCAAAGGCCCAGAGAAGACCCTCTAGCCAGCGTTTCATGCTCTAGGAGCCTCATAGCATGTGGATATCATCAAAGCTCAGCCCAAACACTCACAAAGTGGGCCCCATAAGTGGATTTTAGCACTAAATAGATTGTTTTACCCTTACTAGTCATTTGTTTAGTATTTAAGGGATTAGATTTATGTTACTCGGACCTTCTTTGACACTTTACATGTTTTTCGTTGTATTTTACTTTCAGTATGAGTTTCTAAACCTCCTAGGTTGAGGGGAGGAGCCTTGTTGAGCCCTATGAATTAATAAAAGTGTTACTATTTCTTCTTCGATCCGTGTTTGATTTATTTCTAAGATGTATATTCGATCTTCATCGTGGTGGATAGGATGATCTAAAAAATTAGCTCTATTCATCACATTAAGATGAACGTTCCTTACAAACACTCGCGTCTACTTGGGTTTGTGTGAATACGTGACTAGAAAGCACAAGCCAACAGCTATGTTTATACATCTCTTAGACGGTTAATCCACGACTTCGCTGGGGACTTTTTGAGACACCAGTTCAGCCAATTTTCAGGGAGATTAGGGTCTCCGTAGTATAGGCTAGAATCCAAAGAAGTAGTGTTCTCTGATCCGGAAGATTCGACCTTGTCTGTGGCACTTTGAGTAGGATCGCCAGGAGAATGACTTGCTAAGAGCTTCACCCTTCATCAGATTGGATGACCACGACTAATGGCATTCAATCTGTAGCAGAGGAGATCAATGACCATGGCCCATAGTGTTGATCACATACAGCCTGCCATAGAAAAAGATCATTCACAAGCAAATAAGACAGTAATACCAGAGTTAATTCAGAAAGGCAAGCAACTCCAATCCTTAACTCTATTCCTTTCACTGATTTAATCCAATTGGTTTTATCCCTTTTATGTCAACTCTATTCCTATTATTTAACCCATAATTCTAATACAATTCCGTATCCAACAACCAAGTCTTCTAATCTACCCGACTAAGACCTGCATGATAATCATAGCTTGCTTTAAACCAGAATCCTCGTGGGATCGACCCTGACTTGCTCAGGTATTACATGGACGACCCAGTGTACTTGCTGGTACAATAGTATGAAAGTATGGGGATTCGTGCTACCACAATGCCATGAGTGAAGAAGAAACTAATTACAACTGTTAAGGCACAATGGAAAGAGGAGTGTGTGAGAGAGAGAGATAGAGAGAGAGAGAAAGAGAGAGAGTTGCAAAGCACTAGAGACAAAAACCGAAGCCGCATATGAAGATATAATCATTCGGTGAGACTACGCTTCTAATCGGACTTGCTATTGAGCTCTTTCACGGGCTGGCATAGGAGATTCAACAACGGAGTCATCAATTGAAAGAACATGCACCATAAAACGCGAGTAGAGGAATGCAAAGTGAGAAGGAATGATTCAGTGCGAGTAGAGAAGGAACCACGAGTAGCATCGATTTAGGGAAATTCAAAAGATGATGATAGATTAAGGAACCACGAGTAGAATGATTTACCATAGATATTTTCTATAATACTTAGAAAAATATTACAATAGATATTTTTTGTAACACTTAAAAAATGTTACAATAGATATTTTATGTAACACTTAAAAAATGTCATAATAAGTCTTTCTAATAACACTTTAAAAAATGTTACAATAGATATTCTATAGTAATACTCTAATAAATGTTACAAAAGATTTTCTTTGCTAACAATAAAAAAATATTGAATTAAAATCTTTTTCTTCAATTACGTATTCTACACCTACTTTACAAATTAAACCCAAGATATTTAAACGTTAAAATTGGTCCGATAGGTCAATTTTCCTATTTTTTCAATATGCTTACATGATTAAATATAAAATTATGTATAATATGTCTATATGGATAATCTAATTATGTATGGAGCTATCATTTAGGACCTGGAGATGAACTGTTGAAGCAAATGAACCAGTAAACTTTTCTTAGAGAAACAGGAACATATCCTGAATGCACCCCTCTATCATAGATATAATTGACTCTTGGTCCATAAGGCTGTCCTTCTGAATAAGAAACAAGTCCACGGAAAGCACAATGACCAACGTAATTTTCCTTAGAAAATCCCATCCACTTTGCTATTGGTGATCGAATCGCATTATAACTTATCAAAATCTAATTATTCATGAGATTAACCTGTCAGAGGGAATCATAATTCGCCATCATATTTCAATCACATAACTAATTACGAGATAAGCCTCAATGTAGTCCCTAAAGTTGCACTCGAGCCTCATAGTAGTCCGTGAACTTAAAAGTTCCTTAAAGTCATCCCCGAACTTACACTCCAGGACTCAAAGTTGTCCTTCCGACAATTTCTAGACACCTGGCAAAACCGAAAAGCTGAGCTAGAAGCTTTCGTGACACATAGGCCTTACTGAAACGACGCCGTTTTGGCTGTGGCGCCAAAATGAGATGAAACGACGTCGTTTCATGCTGAAAGCCTCCTTTCTCCTTCCTCCTTCCTTCCTCCTCTCAAAACACAAAACAAACACAACAGAGAGTGAGGGTTCTTCTTCTTTCAGACAGTCACCAATGGTGCATGTGCGATTGCATTAACCGCACCGATTTCAGTCGAAAACTGAGGCCCTGGAGCATCGCTGTTGTCATTTCCTTCATACACAGAGTTGGGAAGGCTAGTTTCTCTGACATAGGTAAGCCGAAAATGAAAAAAATATGTGCTTTCTCTATGTTTTGATGTTGTTGTTAATTTAACATTCACTAAAGTTCAGGTCGTTTCTTTCGAATGTAATCTGTGGCTATGAACGCCTCTATTTTGGGCTCTATGCTAGGGTTTGATCAGTTACTAGGTTTGTTACGGTGAGAAAAAAAAAGAGAAAAAATTCAAATAAAAAACGATACCTGGTGTTATTTCTCAATCTTCTGCAGTGCAGCTCATTGAAACTTTCATCAATTTTCCTTTTTCTCATTTTTATTCTGATTGTTGTTGATTTGTGCTGGTTTTGTTTCTTAATTGTAAAAGTTTACCTGATTCTTTAATCAAATTGATGGTCGTACTTGTTGCTATGTTTTGAAGATTTGTTTAATGGAAAAAATTATTGGTGAGAAACTGTCTGAATTTTACTAATGTTCTCATGCCTTTACTTCGAAAGAGCAATTTGATGGGTTGTCCTGATCAAGCCATTTGTGTATTATTAAGTTCTGTTTAAATCATACAAACTGTTAAATCAGATCCTTAAAGGTCACCAGATGGATGAAATCTTTAGCTTGTATTTACTTACAATGGATATCATTTTTGTTTCTTACTTATCCTCACATTTTTCGTCATCCGCATTGCATTCAAGACATTTTTTAAGTTAGGATTAGCTAGTGATCTCCAATGTGATGTTGATGTATAAGAGTCCTTGATGAACAAGAAAAACAAAGTCATGTTACCTTTTGTGTGTTAATATGTAAACTATCCCTGTGGCATATTTGGGATTGTTTTTCTGGTTCTGTTGAGTGTAGATGTTTATTTATCTAAGGTGGTGCAAAGAAGGTATAAATTTGCTGTGACCATTTCCCAGCGAGACCAGAGTTGATCTGAAACTGAGTAACTATCATAGGACAGTTACTGTTGAATAGTGCACAAATGTGGATTAACTGTGTGTAAGTGAATATCTAAGGTGATGCGTTGATTGATTTGGAGCAACAAGGCTCTATTTGACGGATTTCTGTCTCTAATAGACCCTTGTTTGCTAAACTGGTTTTGAATTACCTCTATGACTTCCTTGTCAACTTTTGGTCAAAATTTTCCTTCAAAGTTTGTTTTCAACTCTTTGTACCTCAACCATTGAAGTGAATGTTTTTAAATTTTTCAAATGGCCAAAGCTTGTAAATTTGCTTATTTGAGGTTTTCTTTTGACTATATTTGGAATATTGGTGCATCTTCACTTTTGTAACCATTCAATTACACTATTGCATCTTAAATGATTCTTGGTTACATTAAGTTTTAATCTCGCTCTTTTTAGACCAATTTTGCAATTTGAGTGATCAAAAGCATTGATGGATGATTATACCTCGTTTGGCACCTTTTTTGTCATCAATGTTTTGCGTATATGCTTGAATGACATGTAATGCTTGGTTGAGTTATTATGTGCATTACACATATTCAATCTGGTCATTTTAAGCATAGCGTATTGCTTGTGAATGTGAAACTAAGCTTGTTTGTGTGATACTCTTTTTTAAACTTCTCAAGGTTTATGATCTTGATTGTTATGCACCTAACCTTTGATTTTTTCTTTTTTAATTAACAATTTTTCTTGTTTAACTAACTATTTTGTTTTCTTTAGTGCATAATGCCGTCATCCTTTACTTTCCTTTTGATTAAACAAGCAAGCTTAGTTGCTTTAACTTGATTCCGATTAATTGAAATTTCTGCTTGATTTTTGCTTTATGACATTTTTTTCAACTTCCAATCAATTCTTATTCTCATTTCACATGCACTTAATTGTTATCCTTTGTTTTCTATTTCTTGCTTGCTTGTCATATTGTTTTTACCTTGTATGTCTTAGATTAAATTTCATATCTTCGTTACCTGTAATTTTTCAGGATGACTGAGAGGAAAGGAAAGGGCAAAGCTACGGCTATCTCAAGCAAGAGGAAGTGAACACCATAGACCGCTGAAACAGCGGATGAGCTACTAACAGAAAGTGAGAGGGATAAGGTCAATCAGAATACACCCTCTTCTGACCTGATTAAGTTCGTCAACCAGCAGATGAGCTAAGGTGATGCGTTGTATTTTCATACTTCTAGTGCTTCTGATGCTCTTTGTTTTGGTCATCATACGATTATACTGTTCTCCTTTTGAGCTACTGTTTGTTCTAAAGCAGAGGATTTCATTTATGTAGCTGATATTCACTTCCACAGACATTCATCAGTTTCTAATACCAGTTATAAGCAACTGAGTACATTAGTATTGGGTCTTGTTGGACGGCTCTGACTAGGTATGATTACATATAGTTGTAAATGGCACTTCTTCATTCTGGAAATGAAGATATGTAGGCAGATAGCTATTGAAGATACAAAAGCTAACTTTGCTCCGTTGAAAGGCTTTACATTCTATATTCTGTGAAAATCATGGTTTCCTCAAGATCTATGTTTGATACAATGCCATATACTAACATCATTAGGCACCCTTTTAAGAGTTACAGTGGAAAAATAAATAAATTGCTCGAGTGGTTTTCAGCTTTGTTCATCGAAGTTCCTCTGCTACATAATAACATAATTTTTGTATCGTGGCACTATTTCTATCCAATATACACTGCCTAGTTTCATAACAATTGGGTAAATCCTACGCCACAATTGTGTGATATCTATGTACTTATGCCATAGCTCGTGCTTGTCATAACCGTCGGGTTTTAAAGATGGATAAGACAAGAACACAAAACCGAGGAGAAGAGAACAGAGTGAGCACTGTGGCCTTCAAATTTGGGAATTAGGGTTTTAACTTCAACTAAGGGACCAAATTGATGCGGGAGAGTTTACTCTGCCACATCAGCTAACCGTTGTAAGGCTCACGTGTCACGAAGGCTGTCAGCTCAGCTTTTCGGTTGCGCCAGGTGTCCAGAAATTGTCGGAAGGACAACTTTGAGTCCCGGAGTGCAAGTTCGGGGATGAATTTGAGGAACTTTTAAGTTCATGGACTACTATGAGGCTCGAGTGCAGCTTCAGGGACTACATTGAGGCTTATCTCAACTAATTACTCATTTTGTTGTTACTGCTACTTTTTGTAACATTCTTGGATCAATATATATGGATAGCTAAGACGAATTGAGCTGAGCTAATTAAATCAGAATATGCACTACTAACCTTTGCAAGAAGCTTAGACCCATATGCATGTTCCAACAATGTTTTCCTATCTGGATTTGATTTAATTATTGCTAGCTTTGAAGAAAACTGAATCAGATCCTGGGAGATCTGACCAGCTAAAGTTTCCAAAAGTACTCGCTTTTCCATAGCTCGTACCTCTTCGCTGCAGCATACCCCTTCTTTAACCATTTGATAAATAGAGAAACTTATAGTATAAACTAAGCCACCAAAAGGTAAATTAAGAAAGCTTGAGATTTTTGAATCCATCCTGGGTACCTTTGATTGTAAAACATGAGAAATCAGTAAATAATTAGTCAATAAATTAATTATTAATTTAAGAAATTAGAAAATAAAATTTTATAGTTTAATGAGGTAGAGTGATGAGCGGATATTTTATACGCTTTTTTGGGGTAATTTCATATAGTTTTTAGTATATTTTTATTAGTTTTTAGGAAAAATTCATATTTCTGGACTTTACTATGAGTTTGTGTATTTTTCTGTGATTTCAGGTACTTTCTGGCTGAAATTGAGAGAGCTGAGCAAAAATCTGATTCAAGTTGAAAAAGGACTGCTGATGCTGTTGGATTCTGACCTCCCTACACTCAGAATGAATTTTTTGGAGCTATAGGAGTTCAATTGGCGCGTTCTTAATTGGGTTGGAAAGTAAACATCCAGGGCTTTCCAACAATATATAATACTCTATACTTTGCGTGAAGATAAATGACGTAAACTGGCGTTTAACACCAGTTCCATGTTGCATTCTGGCGTTGAACGCTAGAAACAGGTTGGGAGTTGGAGTTGAACGCCAGAAACAGGCTACAACCTGATGTTTAACTCTAGAAACAGCCCAGGCACGAGAGAAGCTTAAGTCTCAGCCCCAGCACACACCAAGTGGGCCCCAAAAGTAGATTTCTGCATTATCTATCTTAGTTTACTCATTTTCTGTAAACCTAGGTTACTAGTTTAGTATTTAAACAACTTTTAGAGACTTATTTTGTATCTCATGAAATTTTAGAACTAAACTTTGTACTTTTTGATGGCATGAGTCTCTAAACTCCATTGTTGGGGGTGAGGAGCTCTGCAGCGTCTCGATGAATTAATGCAATTATTTCTGTTTTCCCTTCAAACACGCTTGTTTATATCTAAGATACTGATTCGTAATTAACCGTGATGAATGTGATGATCCGTGACACTCATCACCATTCTCAACCTATGAACGTGTGCCTGACAACCACCTCTGTTCTACATTAGATTGAATGAGTATCTCTTAGATTCCTTAATCAGAATCTTCGTGGTATAAGCTAGAATCCATTGGCAGCATCCTTGAAAATCCGGAAGGTATAAACCTTGTCTGTGGTATTCCGAGTAGGATTCAGGGATTGGATGACTGTGACGAGCTTTAAACTCGCGAGTGTTGGGCGTAGTGACAGACGCAAAAGGATCAATGGATCCTATTCCGATATGATCAAGAACTGACAGATGATTAACCGTGCTGTGACAGAGCATTTGGACCATTTTCACTGAGAGGATGGGAAGTAGCCATTGACAACGGTGATGCCCTACATACAGCTTGCCATGGAAGGAGCCTTGCATGTTTGAAAGTAAGAAAGCATTATGTTGCAGGGATTCAGAAGACAAAGCATCTCCAAAACTCCAACATATTCTCCATTATTGAGTAACAATTACTTATTTTATGCCCTTTCACTTTTTACAATTGAAACTAAAGAACCCTATTGGTATCCTAACTAAGAATAATAAGATAACCATAGCTTGCTTCAAGCCAACAATCTCCGTGGGATTTGACCCTTACTCACGTAAGGTATTACTTGGACGACCCAGTGCACTTGCTGGTTAGTTGTGCGGAATTACATAGAGTGAGTGTAATTTTTTTGCACCAAGTTTTTGGCACCGTTGCCGGGGATCGTTCGAGTTTGAACAACTGACGGTTTATCTTGTTACTTAGATTAAGAAAAATTTGTCTCTTTTTATTGTTTAGAGTCACTAGGATTGCATCTTCTATTATTCCTTTTTAAAAAAAATTTCAAAAATATTATTTTTCTTTATTAGTTTTAATTTTTCTTGGAGTCTTTTGTGTGAGTTTAGTGTCATGATTTAAGTTTGGTGTCAATTGCATGCTTTTCTTTGTCTTTCAATTTTTGAATTGCATGTTCTTTGTTCTTTGTTCTTCCTTGATCTTCAAATTGTTCTTGTCAATTTTTCTTGTTTGATCTTTGGTTTGTCTTGTTTTGTTTCTTTTCTTATTTTTCTTGTGCATTTTTCAAAATATTAGTTTTAAAAAAAATATTTTTATTTATTAAAGATTCCTCTTTAAAACACGTTACATTTATAGCTCAATTGGCTAGAGCGTTGGTTTGTGTTCTTGGTAATTGGGTATCTTCTTTTTAAAACTTTTTCAAAAATAAATTTTCTTTGATTAAAACTTGTGCCAAACTTTAAGTTTGGTGTTTTCTTGTTAATTTTTCTTTAGTTTTCGAAAATTTTAAATTGGTTTTCTAAAAATTTTAAGTTTGGTGTTCTTTCTTTTGTTCTTGTTGTTCTTGTGAGTCTTCAAGGTGTTCTTGAATCTTCTTTGTGCTTTAATCTTAAAATTTTTAAGTTTGGTATGCCTTGGTGTTTTTCCTCCAAAATTTTCGAAAACAAGGAGCATTGGATTTAAAAATTTTAAGTCTTGTGTCTTTTGTGTGTTTTTCTCTTTCATAATAAAATTCAAAAAAAAATTATCTTTTCTAACTATTTTTAAGCAATTATTTCGAATTTTTTTTAAATTCAGATTTCAATTTCAAATTTTTTTTTCAAATCTTATCCTTTTTAAAAATCACATCTTTTTCAAAAATATCCTAACCACTTTCTCTATCCCCACTTTTTCAAAAATCTTCATAAAATATTTTTTTAAATTTTTATTTTAGTTTTTATTTTATTTTATTATTTCGAAAATTATTTTTCTTATATAATAAAATAAATCCACATCATCTCCTTTTCTCCATCATGGATCTAAGTGGAACTGAACAGTCCAAAAGGACTCTGGGGTCATATGCTAACCCCACTACTGCTTCATATGGGAGTAGTATATGTATGCCCTCCATCGGAGTCAGTAATTTTGAGTTGAATCCTCAGCTCATTATTATGGTGCAGCAAAGTTGCCAGTATTTTGGTCTTCCACAGAAAGAACCTACAGAGTTTCTGACACAGTTCTTACAAATTACTGACACATTACATGATAAGGAAATAGATCAGGATGTCTACAGATTGTTACTGTTTCCATTTGCTGTAAAAGACCAAGCTAAGAGGTGGTTAAATAACCAACCTAAGGCTAGCATAAGGACATGGAAACAGCTGTCAGAAAAATTCCTGAATCAATATTTTCGTCCAAAACGGATGATACAGCTAAGGCTGAGCATCCAAGGATTTAAACAAGGAGATAATGAATCTCTTTATGAAGCTTGGGAGAGATACAGAGAGATGCTAAGAAAATGTCCTTCTGAAATATTTTCAGAGTGGGTGCAGTTAGACATATTTTATTATGGGCTTACAGAGAAAGCTCAGATTTCTCTAGACCACTCAGCTGGTGGATCTATACACATGATAAAGACAATTAAAGAAGTTCAAGAGCTCATTGATACAGTTGCCAGAAATCAGCACCTGTACCTAAGCAATGAACCTTCCATGAAAGAAGAGGCTAAAACAGTAACTGCTGAACTAAGTCCTGCAGAACAAGTTACTGAATTCAATAAGCAATTAGATTTTCTAACAAACCAGCTAGCCGAATTCAAGGAGATATTGCAAGAAACAAGAATGGCTAATATGAATATGGAAGTGCAGTTGAAGCAAACAGAATAGCAGTTATCAAAACAAATAACAGAAGAGTGCCAAGCAGTTCAATTAAGAAGTGGGAGAACATTAAATACCTCACTTCAAGGCAGCAAGAAGCCAAGAAATAAACAAACTCTACCCAAAATCCCTCTGAGGACAATAAGAGCCTAGAAAGGAACAATTATGGCGTTCAAGCACCAAAAAAGGGTGAAGGGATGGCGTTAAACGCCCAACCCATGCTCAGTTCTGGCATTCAAACGCCAGAAACAGGCAAGAGGTTGGCGTTGAACGCCCAAAGGAAGATCAGTTCTGGCGTTCAGACGCCAGAAACAGGTAAGGAGTTGGCGTCAAACGCCACTCCAACTTCCACCGCTGGCATTCAAACGCCAGTGGGAGATCAGACACATACAAGTGCTAATAGCAACCCCTCTAAAAAGGCTTTTCAACCCCCATCTGTAGGCAATAAACCTGCAGCAACTAAGGTTGAGGAATACAAAGCCAAAATGCCTTATCCTCAGAAACTCCGCCAAGCAGAACAGGATAAGCAATTTGCCCGCTTTGCAGATTATCTCAGGACTCTTGAAATAAAGATTCCATTTGCAGAGGCACTTGAGCAAATACCCTCTTATGCTAAGTTGATGAAAGAGATCTTAAGTTATAAGAAGGAATGGAGAGAAACTGAAAAAGTTTACCTCACTGAAGAATGCAGTGCAGTCATTCTGAAAAGCTTACCAGAAAAGCTTAAAGATCCCGAAAGCTCTATGATACCATGCACATTAGAGGGCACTTATACCAAGCAAGCTCTATGTGATCTTGGGGCAAGTATCAACCTAATACCTGCATCCACTATCATAAAGCTTGGTTTGACTGAAGAAGTCAAACCAACCCAGATATGTCTCCAACTTGATGATGGCTCCATTAAATACCCATCAGGCGTGATTGAAGACATGATTATCAAGGTTGGGCCATTTGCCTTTTCCACTGACTTTGTGGTGCTGGAAATGGAGGAGCACAAGAGAGCAACTCTCATTCTAGGAAGACCTTTCCTAACAACTGGACGAACCCTCATTGACATCCAAAAAGGGGAAGTAACCCTGAGAGTCAATGAGGATGAGTTTAAGTTGAATGTTGTCAAAGCTATGCAGCATCCAGACACCCCAAATGACTGCATGAGCATTGATATTATTGACTCTCTGGTAAAAGAGGTCAACATGACTGAGAGTCTCGAATTAGAGCTAGAGGATATCTTTAAAGATGCTCAGCCTGATCTGGAGGAACCAGAGAGAATAATAAAACCTCTGAAAATCCCTCAGGAAAAGGAGAAACCTCCCAAACTCGAGCTTAAACCACTACCACTATCCCTGAAATATGCATTTCTGGGAGAAGGTGATACCTTTCCTGTAATCAAAAGTTCTACCTTAGAGCCACAGGAAGAGGAAGCACTAATTCAAGTACTAAGGACACGCAAGACAGCTCTTGGGTGGTCCATCAGTGATCTTAAGGGCATTAGCCCAGCCAGATACATGCACAAGATCCTAGTGGAGGTGACGCTAAGCCAGTGGTTCAACCACAGAGGCGGCTGAATCCAGCCATGAAGGAGGTGGTGCAGAAGGAGGTCACTAAATTACTTGAGGCTGGGATTATTTATCCCATTTCTGATAGCCCCTGGGTAAGCCCTGTCCAAGTCGTACCTAAGAAGGGTGGTATGACAGTGGTTCATAATGAAAAAAATGAACTGGTTCCTACAAGAACAGTTACAGGATGGCGTATGTGTATTGATTACAGAAGGCTCAATACAGCTACCAGAAAGGATCATTTTCCTTTCCTATTCATAGACCAAATGCTAGAAAGACTAGCAGGTCATGAATACTACTGCTTCCTGGATGATATTTAGGTTATAATCAAATTACAGTAGATCCCCAAGATAAAGAGAAAACAACATTCACATGTCCATCCGGCGTATTTGCATACAGAAGGATGCCATTTGGCCTGTGCAATGCACCTGCAACCTTTCAAAGGTGCATGCTCTCTATTTGGAGACTTCATGGATGACTTTTCAGTATTTGGAGACTCATTCAGCTCCTGTCTTGACCATCTAGCACTTGTTCTAAAGAGGTACCAAGAGACTAACCTGGTTTTAAACTGGGAAAAATGTCACTTTATGGTGACTGAAGGAATTGTCCTTGGACACAAAATTTGGAACAAGGGAATAGAGGTGGATCAAGCTAAGGTAGAGGTAATTGAAAAATTACCACCACCTGCCAATGTTAAGGCAATCAGAAGCTTTCTGGGCATGCATGATTCTATAGGAGGTTTATAAAAGATTGTTCAAAAATCGCCAAACCTCTGAGTAATCTGCTAGCTACTGACACGCCATTTATCTTTGATAAGGAGTGTCTGTAGGCGTTTGAGACTCTGAAAGCTAAGCTAGTCACAACACCAGTCATCTCTGCACCAGACTGGACATTACCATTTGAACTGATGTGTGATGCTAGTGACCATGCCATTGGTGCAGTGTTGGAACAAAGGCATGACAAGCTTCTTCATGTCATTTACTATGCCAGTCATGTTTTAAATGACGCACAGAAGAACTACACAACCACAGAAAAAGAGTTACTTGCAGTGGTTTACGCCATTGACAAGTTCAGATCTTATTTATTAGGATCAAAAGTGATTGTGTACACTGACCATGCTGCTCTTAAATATATACTCACAAAGCAGGATTCAAAACCTAGACTCATCAGATGGGTGTTGCTTCTGCAAGAGTTTGATATAGAAATAAGAGACAGAAAAGGGACAGAGAACCAAGTAGCAGATCACCTATCCCGAATAGAACCAGTAGAAGGGGCGTCCCTCCCTCTTACTGAGATCTCTGAAAACTTTCTGAACGAGCAACTCTTTGCCATCCAGGAAGTGTCATGGTTTGCAGACATTGCAAACTACAAGGCAGTGAGATTCATACCCAAAGAGTACAGTAGGCAGCAATCAAAGAAATTGATCACGGATGTAAAGTACTATCTTTGGGATGAACCATATCTCTTCAAGAGATGTGCAGACGGAGTAATCCGCAGATGTGTGCCTAAAGAAGAAGCACAGAAGATCCTCTGGCACTACCATGGATCACAGTATGGAGGACATTTTGGAAGTGAGCGAACAGCCACAAGAGTCCTCCAATGTGGCTTCTACTGGCCTACTCTCTATAAAGACTCCCGAGTGTTTGTACTTAATTATGACAGTTGCCAAAGATTTGGCAATCTGCCTCACAGTTATGCCATGCCTCAACAAGGGATCTTGGAGATTGAGTTGTTTGATGTATGGGGTATTGACTTCATGGGGCCTTTCCCACCATCATACTCAAACACTTATATTCTGGTGGTAGTGGATTATTTATCCAAATGGGTGGAAGCTATTGCAACACCCACTAATGATACTAAGACAGTGCTGAAATTCCTCCAGAAACATATCTTTAGCAGATTTGGTATCTCTAGAGTACTAATCAGTGATGGGGGCACTCATTTCTGCAATAAACAACTTTACTCTGCTTTGGTTCGATATGGAGTTAGCCACAGGGTGGCCACTCCATATCATCTACAGACAAATGGGCAAGATGAAGTCTCTAATAGAGAACTTAAAAGAATCCTGGAACGGATTGTGATTAACAGTAGAAGGGATTGGGCAAGAAGCTTGGATGATGCTCTGTGGGCATACAAAACAGCATTCAAGACTCCTATAGGGACCTCTCCATACCAGCTAGTGTATAGAAAAGCCTGTCACTTGCCAGTGGAACTGGAACATAAAGCCTACTGGGCAACCAGATTCCTAAACCTTGATGCCAAGTTAACTGGAGAAAAACAATTGCTCCAGTTAAATGAGCTAGAGGAATTCAGACTTAATGCTTTCGAAAATGCAAAAATTTACAAAGAGAAAACAAAAAGATGGCATGATAAGAAGATGTCCTCTAGAGTCTTTGAGCCAGGGCAAAAAGTTCTGCTGTTTAATTCTAAGCTCAGATTATTCCCCGAGAAATTGAAATCCCGGTGGAGAGGTCCATATGTGATTACAAGTGTGTCACCATATGGATATGTAGAGCTTCAGGATAATGACTCTGACAAAAAATTCATTGTTAATGGACAGAGAGTCAAACATTATCTTGAAAGAAATTTTGAGCAAGAATGCTCAAAACTGAGGCTTGATTAAAGCTCAGTAATAGTCCAGCTAAAAACAATAAAGAAGCGCTTGCTGGGAGGCAACCCAGCCATTCACAAAGCTTATTTTTCAATTAATTGATTTTCATAGGTTCATATTAATTTTCTTCAAGGTAAAATGGAAATTGCACGAGTTCACAAAGTCACAGAAGGATTCAGAGGATAAAAATAGCAAAAAGAAGGTCACTGGTGCGAAAAAGCCAGTAAGAGCTATTTTGGGCGTTAAACGCCCAAAAGAAGCATCTACTGGGCATTCAACGCCAGTAGAGATAGCCATCTGGGTGTTACACGCCAGAAAAAAGCATCTTCTGGGTGTTTAATGCCAGATTTACAGGAGTCCAATTGGCACGCTCTCAATTGGGTTGGAAATTAGACATCCAGGGCTTTCCAGTAATATATAATAGTCCATACTTTGCTTGAAGATAAACGACGTAAACTGGTGTTTAACGCCAGTTCCATGTTACATTATGGCGTTGAACGCCAGAAACAGGTTGGGAGTTGGAGTTGAACGCCAAAAACAGGCTACAACCTAACGTTTAACTCCAGAAACAGCCCAGGCACATGAGAAGCTTAAGTCTCAGCCCCAACACACACCAAGTGGGCCCCAGAAGTAGATTTATGCACTATCTATCTTAGTTTACTCATTTTCTGTAAACCTAGGTTACTAGTTTAGTATTTAAACAACCTTTAGAGACTTATTTTGTATCTCATTACATTTTAGAAATAAACTTTGTACTTTTTGATGGCATGAGTCTATAAATTCTATTGTTGGGGGTGTGGAGCTCTGCAGCGTCTCGATGAATTAATGCAATTATTTCTGTTTTCCCTTCAAACATGCTTGTTTCTATCTAAGATACTGATTCGTACTTAACCGTGATGAATGTGATGATCCGTGACACTCATTACCATTCTCAACCCACGAACGTGTGTCTGACAACCACCTCCGTTCTACATTAGATTGAATGAGTATCTCTTAGATTCCTTAATCAGAATCTTTGTGGTATAAGCTAGAATCCATTGGCAGCATCCTTGAGAATTCGGAAGGTCTAAACCTTGTTTGTGGTATTTTGAGTAGGATTCAAGGATTGGATGACTGTGACGAGCTTCAAACTCGCGAGTGTTGGGCGTAGCGACAGACGCAAAAGGATCAATGGATCCTATTCCGACATGATCGAGAACCGACAGATGATTAACCGTGCTGTGACAGAGCATTTGGACCATTTTCACTGAGAGGATGGGAAGTAGCCATTGACAACAGTGACGCCCTATATATAGCTTGCCATGGAAGGAGCCTTGCATGTTTGAAAGTAAGAAAGCATTATGTTGTAAGGATTCAGAAGACAAAGCATCTCCAAAACTCCAACATATTTTCCATTATTGAGTAACAATTACTTATTTTATGCCCTTTCACTTTTTACAATTGAAACTAAAGAACCCTATTGGTATCCTGACTAAGAATAATAAGATAACCATAGCTTGCTTCAAGCCAACAATCTCCGTGGGATTCAACCCTTACTCACGTAAGGTATTACTTGGACGACCCAGTGCACTTGCTGATTAGTTGTGCGGAATTACATATGAGTGAGTGTAATTTTCGTGCACCATAGAGCTAATTAAAATAAGAATTTTGACACTAATTTTAAAGAATTTGGCCCAAAATTGGGCTGAATAGGCCGAACTGAGCGAACTGGGTCCGTATTGGGCCCAAGGCCCAACTCAAAACACTAATACCCATGAGCTTAGCTCATTTCCCTTCACTCACACATTGAAACACACTGGAAACTTTAAGAGGGGGAAGAAGAGAGTTCCAAAACCTAACCCTCTAATCAAATCCAAATAACTTTTGATCCGGAGCTCTGATCACCGCACCGTTTGTGGCCATGTGACCAACGCGTCAAGCTCTACAAATTGCAGTACTTAATTAGGTAAGGAAGTCAAGTTTTCTTCCTCAACTTTCTCCTTCCCAATTTCGAAATTGATGAGCAATTATGTTGAAAATTGTTTAATTTTGGTATTTAGATTCGATTTAGCTTATGGGTTTTGTCGAGTTTAGGTCACTTGAGCTGTGAGCAAGGTAAGCTCCCTCAACCTCTTTATGTATTATTGAGTTAGTGAACTCTATGTAAATTATAGTAGTAAATTATGATGTTAGATTGAAAGTTGGTTGTGAAGTGGAGTCAATTTGAGAAAAAGGAAGCTTGAGATCAAGTTTTGGAGGCTAGGTTTGTTGGGGAGGAGCTGAGGTTGACAAGCTTGTGGTGAGGTATATTGTGAGGTGTTCCGTGCATTAGGAGGAATTGGCCAAGGTATGGTTTCGGTTTATCGTAACTAAAATATAATGTGTCATAAAAATTTAGGCTAGTTGACCGTAGAATAAGATTAAATTAATTGTGATATTGATGATTGAAATTGGTGGATATGTATGAGGTTTAGTAATGTTGTGATGTATATTAATGTATGTAAAGGTTGAACCATGTATTGATATGCATATTATGTTGAATTGTTGTGAAATAGTTGGGTTGATGAATAATGGCATCAGAAAATTGATGGTGGTGGGTAATACAAGTTTGTGATGTTTGATGATATATATATGTGTGTGTGTGTGTGTGTGTGTGTGTGTGTGTGTGTGTGTGTGTGTGTGTGTGTGTGTGTGTGTGTGTGTGTGTGTGTGTGTGTGTGTGTGTGTGTGTGTAGAATTTGATGATTATGTATGATGTTGTTTAGATATGAATTATTGTGTGAAGTGATTATAATTGTGAATTGGTGTGTTGTGGAGTAATTGAGGGGTGTTGAGGAAGGATTGAATGTGGTTGATGCAAATTTGGTAAGTTTTAAAGGGTTTGAGATTGAAAATGTTTTGAAAGTTGAGGTTTGGTAATTTTTGAGAAAAGCTTAATTTTTGACCAATTTTGACGGAGTATAAATTGGCCTTCGGACCTTCTAATTTTTTCAAAATTTTCTTGAAAGAAAATTTAGTCCGAGAAGTTTACACTGTTTGAAAAATGGATAAAAAATATTTTAAAACGAAAACATTATGCGCGTCGGATGTTCGGAGTCTAAAACTAAAATTCTGCAACATATGAACATTTTGGCTACCCTGCATAACTCGCGTACGCGAGTCTCGCACGTGATGTGGCCATTCTCTTCGGGTTTGGTGTCTCGCGTACGTGCACCTGCTCACGTACGCGAGAAGTGAAATTTTGAAGGGTCGCGTATGTGAAGGGTAACACGTGACGCAGGCCTTTGTTTCGAGTCACACTCCCCGCGTACACGAACTCCTATTTTTCTGGAATATGAAATTGTGCTTTTAAACCATTCCTTCAACTTTCAAGCCTTGGTAAATTTTGTTTTAAATCCTAATATTTGGTCCTTGGGTAGAAGAGTGTGGTGTATGATGGAAATAAGCATTTTATTGATGAAAAAAGGGGTAAAAATGAATGAATGTGGTAAATGAGTCATGATAGAAAATATTGAATGTCAGTATGCTTGTATGTTTCTCTCTGGTTGTAAGGGTAACAAGGCACCGATACCCGACAGGACACAGATACCCTCTAATTGTGACAGGACACAGATACCCTCTAACGATGACAAAGTACGGATCCCCTCTAATGGTATTAATGTACAACAGAGAGACTGTGCCTGGGTTAGCTACCAGACATGTCAGATTGGGTTGATAACCGACAGATGAGACTCATCAGCCATAGGACAGGCATGCATTATATGCATCTATGTGTTTGTTTGGTGTGCTTTGTTTGGAATGCCTAACTGATTATATGAACTACTTGTTACTTGTTTATCTACTGTATCTGCATTCTAATTGTGATTTCTTTGTATTTAAAACCTGTGTTTGAAAATAAATATGTCCAGTGGCAGTTGGGAGGTTCGGAGGAGTTGGAAAGGGAAGTGTTAGACAGAATGAAGATCCTTAGTTAGTCGCCTAATCTGTTTTTTGTTTAATTATTTTTTAAGATTGATTCAATTGTCGAAAGTTCTAGGATTGCCTCTGGCTTTCCCAAGACCTTATATGTTTAGTTATGTAGGCACTGTTACCATATTGAGAACTCTGGTTCTCACCCTATACATATTTTGTGGTTTTCAGACGCAGGATATGAGGCACCTCCTTGAGGCATACTGGGAGCTTCTTACAGCAAAGACCTTTTGTATTTTGGGACTTATTTTGGCTTGATGTATATATATAAATACTTATTATCTCCACTATTTATGTATATGATGCTTTATCCCTCTTAGAGGTTGATTTGGAGAAACAGATTTTGTAAACCGTATTTTAGGCTCTTTTAGGATTCTCATGTGTATATGTATATATGTTTATGTACTCTGGCTGGTTATAACTTCACGAGTTGAGTCAGAAGCTTAGTTATTTATATCTTGGAACTCTTCTCTTATGTTAGATATACTTATGTGTTGTTTCATTCGTATCCTGTTTCGTTTACGTTATCACTTATGTGAGTGATGCACTTTTCTGTTTAACGCTTTTGTGTTAACTTTTCTCCAAAAGCTCCTAGATAAAAACTCCTTTCAATTATGTTATATATGTATAATTTTACTTTTAGAGGTCGTAATACTTCACCACCTCTGTTTTATGACTTAAGCATAAGACTTTGTGTGGTAGGGTGTTACATTGATCCTCTTGTTTGAAAGTGAAGGAGCGTAGTTCTTTGCCATCCTCAAACTTCACCACCATCCTATACAGCTGATAATAATTTTTAGTGTTAAAACCAACAGGTTCCAAGAAAGAACCCGCTACAAGTTTGAGAAACCATCAAGGGGATTAGGACTATGATCATGTGAGAGAGAAAAACATACTTAAGCCCTCATAAGGTGTTAGTGGCTTGTAGTTCAAGCAAGTAATTTGACCTTTTAAGTGCAGACGCTTGGAATAGTATCCATGCTAAGATTGTGCTTGAGCTTTATTCTTCACCTTGAAGGTGATTTCTCGTAACATACATGTTCTATCTTGAACTAACATGGAACCCAATAGACCATGTAAATCCCAAATTGAAGGAGCTAAAAAGCGATAGGCACGGATGATTTTGTTGTTCTTTACTGAGGCAGAAAAGAGGCATAGACCTAAAGTCCTGAACGGTGAAGAAGCAAGCAACGGTGAAGAGCTATGATGCACAATGACACCACATGTGGACACGAATTTTACAGAAATACAATAGATATATAAAATATAAATTATAGAAGGTATGTAAGATAAAATCTCAAGACTAAATATAGGAGAAGTACCTCTTCAAACTTTCTACCAAAAAATTAGAAGAAGAGATCAAAGAATTCTTGACAATAATGCATAAAATCAAGTACAACATATAATCTAACACATGCATTCACTTATTAAGATATAGATAAGAAAATCCTACTTGTTTTAAAGCTTAAATGGTTGCTAAAATGGGGATTGACGGTGGCGGCAACAAGCAGAAGTTGGGAAGCAGTCTATCAATGTTTTATAACCTACATGTAAGAGTAAAAATGCAAATACTCCATCACAAATGAGCCTAGAAAATGGAATCACGAATGAGCAGTCCAGAAGTGACCTTATTTGTGCTTAAAAAAAGGATAAAAAGAAAAATGAATACATTACTGAAATCATCATGCTTGTATTACTATTCATTCTTTATTTCTTATAATTATTATCAGTTGAGCTTGTTCTGGTTCACATTCCCCTTTAGTTCAACTTTCAAGCAAGAGGATCAAAGGTATTGAGGCTTAGTTTAGTTAGTAGGTTCAACTTAAATTTATACTATAAGTTTTTCTTTTTACATAACACACACAATAAAATAAAAATCTTGTGATGAGGATCAGGGTTACTATATTTACCAACAAACAACATAGAGATCACTGTTTAATAGCTTACTAACTAGTGTAGATTTTCCCAGACAAGTATGTAATAATGATGGTTCTAACTTCTAAATGCAACAAATAGCAAAAACAAATAAACTTAGACCACTTACAATATTTGTATATCCAACAACAGCAACAGTAGAATCATTATACTATATTTGCATGAGGATAAGGAAAGGGTTACTAACACCAATTCTCAACCTCTTTTATACTAACAAGTAACAATACAATTTGTAAACAAGATTTCCTCTATCATTGTTTGATTAATAATTTAGGGCTTCTTAGCAGCCAAATCAAAGTAATGCTGAACAATGTGCAATACAATGAACAATGGCTTCTTAGCGCTCTTTTCTACTAGCAATAACAGAATAGCTCAATCAGGCATGAATCATGACTGCAAATCATTCTTTTCCTAAACAGTTAATTTGGTAGAAATATACATTTGATTGAATTTTTGTATAAGTATAGAAGCAACAAGACTAAAAATCCCATTAGAGATCTTTGCATCAAAGTATTAAAAATAATGAATAATTGATTAATCAAATAATTCTATTGAAACAGTAATAATATTGTTACAAAATTTTGCTAATCAACTTTCTATATATTTGTAGAACAAGACAAATCTGCTGCTATAACTGAACCAAATCCAATTATACACAAAATTGACAAAAAGTTCAGCCTATAACTCCCAGTGCACGCAATAGTCGTAACATGTCACATCATATCCAAGTGATGCTTCTTTTTTAGTTACTAACTACTAACACTTTACTTTCTAGTACAAAAAATTTCTACTATAACTAAATGAATTTGGGAAATGAAGCGAGAAAAGAAAAAGGAGTACCTTAGCAGTTGGAGATGCGATTCTGGAATCATCAGTATCCTGCCCGAGGCTCCTGGGCTTGAATTGAGTAAATCTTAACATTAGGAATTCAATCAATTCATGGCCAACAGATCTTAACAAATATATACAAAATTCTTAAGAAGATTGCAATAATAATAATGAAGCAGTGAAAATTAGAGAATAGAGAACACGAAACGAGGTTCTTCTTCTCTTTCTCCGTCAGACTCACCTCAAAACAGAGAGTAACAAACCCTATATATGATCGAGCGAGAAAAATAGAGTTTGTTAAAATAAGAGAGAGATTCAAGGAGCGGAGTGCGAGCGAGATTGAAAGCACGATTGAGATCGCGATCAAGAGTGCGAGTGAAATTGAGAGCGAGAGTGTGAAGAAGAGCAAGATTTGGAGTGAGATCACGCCAATAGCTTTAGCGCATTGATTCTCTGCACTAGCAGATTCCCCGTTCTTTCTTCCGTCCCAGCCGTTAAGTTAGGTCTCCAGTTTTAATTTTCAAAAGAGGGGATGTTCATTTATTTTCATGTCAATAGAAATAGGTAATATTCTTTAAGTTTTTTTTAATTACATGTATTTACTAACATTTCATTATAAATGTTACTTTATATATAATTTTATAATAATTACTACACTTTAGTAAATGTTAAGAGATAAATGTTATTAAATTTTTAAAATGTAGTAGTGGATAGATTAAAGAGATATTAGATGAATAAATTATTTTTGTAATTAATTTTAACTAAGTTTTTTTTATGTCTCCGTTGTTTTAATTAATTTTTTATTATATCAATAAATTATTAGACTTAATTAAACTTAATTACTTTGGTCATATAACATCACGGAGCATATTATATACTTCCTTTATTTAGTAATAAAAACTCCTTAAGCAAAAGTCTAGAAGTGTTATCTTCTTATTATTGTAATTATTGGTTAATTTAGCTTGTTTTGGAATATATGAAGTTGGTCACTTTCTACAAATAGAATCTTTTATATAATATCTTTTCTTTACTAATGCTTTAGCTAGAAAAATCCAGACTGCCAAGCGCAGAGAAAACGGAAAAGGAATCAGACAAACTTTAATTTCTCAGTGGAATCTAATTTTCTTTGATGTTAGGCTTCATAGTCTATCATATCTTTCACTTAATATTTACTTGCTCAACTTTAAATACATTTTAAACATGTAGTTGGTTCTAGTTAATTAGTCAGCAATCATGCAATTGGGATAAGCTTATTTTGTGTACGTTATTGGATTAGCGTAACGAGACGCAGAGGACTTATACCCAACCCACTAGCCCGAAGTTTTGTATTTTATACATTATTTTGACAAAAGGCGATAGAATCTCGGTTTAGGAGGTGTGAGCACATATTATATATGAAGACTGCAAGAGTATTTAATTGTAAGGTTAGATTAGGGCTTGCAATCTATACTCTATTTGTGGATGTCTAATCCAAAATAACTCGTTTAAGTAGAGTTATCTATCCTATTCACAGTAGATTGCAAGAGTATTTAATTGTAAGGTTAGATTAAAATTGACAATCTATATTCTATTCACGGACTAACCCGTTCGGATAGGGTTGTTTACCTTACTCGCTACCCTACTCGCCTGCGAGTAGGATCGGATACGGATATAGGGTATACCTTACTCGCACCCCTAATATATTATAGGTTTAAATATTCTGCAGGTCTCTATAGTTTCACTGAATTTTCAATTAGGTCCCTATACTTTTTTTCTTTTCAATTGAGTCTATATACATTTTTTTTTTCAATTTAGTCCTTGTTAACATTGAACGTAAAAAAAATGTTAGAGAATTGTGAAATTACTTGTATACTATTAGGGACCTAATTGAAAAGAAAAAAAGTATAAGGATTTAATTGAAAATTCAGTAAAATTATAAATATTCAATTAAAGATATTACTATAATCCATATTCAATGATTCTACGACATGAAAAATATTCATATAATCCCTTTTATTTTGTCATTATCATTCTTTTGCTTATTGATATACAAATTATACCAAAAATACTTTCTCCTTTTTCTTGACTTTTAAAATACCCTATCTTAAGAATATACAAAAAAAAGGTAATGACGGGATAAAATGAAACAGAAATAGTATTAATAAGTATATATAAAAGTAAACTTCTATCATTCAAATATTCATTATGATCATATAACATTTTATATCTATTTAAATTCATGAAATATAATTTGTGTCTTTATCATATTATGGTAAACCATAAAAAATCTCAAGGCTACGTATTTGTGTTATTGAAATTTAAAATCTAAAAATAAAAATCATAAAAAATATAATTTCAATATAATACAGCTGAAAATTAATTCTTGTGTTGCAATTTCACTCTTTGAACAAGCATAGGAATCAAAGTGAGAAGTAAGGCTAGTAATGCAGCAAGAAAGGTAAGCAGAGACCATGGGGTATTGAAGTAAGTATTGCGTGCTTCAGCGAGCCACTTATTCCATCTTTTTCTATAATGCTTTTGAATTTGAAACTTGACTTGGATATTATTTTTGCTATAGGCCACAGCATCAGTTCTGATGTAATGGAACAATTTAGTTGGCAAGTCATGGCCCAATTCATTGAAGAATTTCGCCAATTCTTCATCGCTCCCTAGCAAGTTCTGGAACACACCAGCTAATCTGAGCTCTTTTACATCTTCGGCATCATCAATCAAAGAATGCATGAATGAAAATTAAAGAATGAGCTACATCCGAAATTGTTATTAAAATCTGGACACATCTCATATGCAATCATGTTCCGGAAATAATAAGTTGAGTTATCATTGAACATGAACACAGGAAGTCTTAATTCTCCATCAAACCATTTGGAGGTGAAAGAGATGTTATCCCTTTTGGAACATAGTAGCTAGCCTGCTTTTGGAATAAAAGAAGTTGGAGCACCATCATCTTTGTGAAAAAGTAATAACTAAAATCGTTTTTTTCAAACCAAAAAACCAATTTTTTCTGCACATAATTTTCTCAAACAAAACATATGGCAACAGTCTAAAATTTCTTCCACACATTTATGGATTAAATCATGTCAAACAATATCAACAAGTGAATATTATTGGACCATATATAATCATGCATGTTTATTTAACAATCAACCATCAAATTAATAATAATACAAGATAAAAATGAAAAAAAATAAAACCTCTTGGCCATTTTGTGATTTTCTTTGTGACAAAACTTGATTTGTTGGAAGTATGGAATTTAATGAGTTCATCTTGTTCATATCACGAGCAGTTAATAATGCTTTAATAAACATTTTCTTTTTCACATCTAAATAAGGATCGCATAAAATGTTACCTTCGCATGGCTTCAATATCTTCATCAGTGAGAGTTTGTGCGGTATTATTGTCAACCAATTTGTGATTATCCTTGGATTCAAGATTCGGTTGACCACCATCTTTTATTTCCTCATTGTTAGTAGCATCAGCTATAAGTTTATTTCATCCATGTGTTTAATAGAACTACTTCTGGAGGTTATTATAAATTAGGAATAGTTTTTGAATTGAAACTAAAAAATAGAACCTACATCAGCACTAAACTATTATAATATGCAATGATGCATAAGCATAGATACCTTGAGGAAAAGGTATAAAAGGAGAGAGGGAAGTGTTATCCAGCCGAAAGAGAGAATCGAAGCTGAGTGCCGATTAACGGTTGGAGAGAGCAGTTCTTATTCCCAATCTTCAATTTCCTGCAGGGGAAAGACGATCGAAGATGAGATGGTCACTGTCGTTGATGTCAAGCAAGATGTTGCATCCTTCTCACGTCGCTAATCCGTTATTATTTTTATTGCCAGGTGAGGCACGGCGACGGAACACGACGAACAGAACAGACGCAGTGCATCGCAGCGCAGACCAAAGACGAACAAAGCAGAGCAATGCAGCACAGACCAAGTACGACGACGACGCAGATGAACGGCGGGAAAACGCCACTGGATTCAGAGAGCAAGCGCTGCTTAGGGTTCTTTAATTTTGGAATAAAATGCTAAGGGTAGTTTTGGCATTTAAAAAAATGGAAGTGGATTTAATTAGTTATTTTAATTCAAACACGAGAATATTTGATTTTCGAATAGAATATTCTGTTATCTCATACGGTTTTGTCACGGTAGGTACTAAATTGAAAAAAATAATTATTAGGGACCTAATTGAAAAGAAAAAAGTATAGGGACCTAATTGAAAATTCCGTAAAACTATAGGGACCAACAGAATAATTAAATATATATATATATATATATATATATATATATATATATATATATATATATATATATATATATAATGAAGAAAGTGAATGTTGAACTCACAATCTTTCTCTTATAAAAACTTGAAATAACTATTAAACTAGTTGATGATCATATTATTTGTAATTTTATGTTAGATTTCTTTAAGATTTTATTATTTATAATTTTAATTTGAACTTAATTTTTTATTTTTTATTTTATTAATATGTATGAAATTTGGAATGATTGAATTTTATATTTGTTTAAAAATTTTTTATTTTTCTGCGAGTAGGGTCGGATAGGGTAGGGTTTAGAATTTTAGGGTGCAGATAAGGTTAGAGTTAAAAAATTTTCAACCCGCGAATAGAGTAGGGTAGAATTTTAAAAAAAAAATTTAACTCATGAGTAAGATTAGGATAAAATCTAAATCATATCCCATCCATTACCAACCCTAAATTAGATCAAATGAGAAGAGATAGTTTAGTAGTTAATTAGAGACGGAGGAAAATCTAAAACATGAATAAATTTATTAATTAAACGAGAGATAATAAACTTAAACAGAATGACATGATTTATGAAAATTTGAGTAGCGGACCTCTCACTTAATTATGGATAATTCTTGGGGTTTTTTTATTTTTTATTTTTTTTAAGATAAAAAACTCCCTATAATCCTAAGAAGCTAAGGATATAATGAATGTGGTTCAACCGTACCGTTCAACTTAATAATGTAACAAGAATTTAACGAAAAATATTTAATTGTTTTTTTTTTATAAAACAAAGAATCACTCAGTAGAATCCTAATAATAAGTAGGATATTGAAGGTTATTATATATAAATAAGAGTAAAGTATGATTTTTGTCCCCAATATTTGAGGTAAGTTTTAAAGTTGTCTCTAACGTTTCAATCGTCCTATTTAAGTCTCTAACGTTTTAAAATTAGCTCAATATTATTCTGTCGTTAGAGATCCGTTAACAAACTTAACGGCAGGACAAAATTGAGACGATTTTGAAACGTAAAGAACTTAAACAGAACGAAAACGTTGAAGACAAACGATACATAGAAATAAATTTTAATTTTATCCTTCAATAATATCAATTTTTTACTCTATATATATAATATTCAATTATTTTTAATCACACCCAAGTAAATTATACTTAATCACACTACTTTCATTCTAAATAATTTTTTTATATTTTTATATTAACTTATAACTTTAAGTGTAAAATTATAAAAAAAAATAAATTTATTTAGAATGAAAGTAATGTGATTAAGTGAAATTTACTTAGATGTGATTAAAAAAATAATCGAATGCTATATACAGTAAAAAATTGATACTATTGAAGGATAAAACTAAAATGTATTTTTATGTATCTTTTTTTCTCCAACGTTTTCGTCCTATTTAAGTCCCTACCTGCCGTCAATTCTGTTAACGGATCTCTAATGGCAGGATAATATTGAGTCAATTTTGAAACATTAGGGACTTAAATAGGACGATTGAAACATTGGGGATAACTTTAGAACTTATCCTAAACGTTTAGGAAAAAAACGATACTTTACTCTATAAATAAATTATTAAAAAAGCAAAATTATCCATTTACCCTAGAACGAAATTATATACATATATATGATATATTTTGAAAAAAATATTTTTGAAAAAAAATTAATTTTGATCAGAAGAAAAGAATAAGATAAAATAAGTTATTTAAAATAAAAATAAGACGCTTCAAATGTTAAAGACAAAATTAAAATTTAATTCAAACATTAAAGATTAAAATAATATTATTTTTTATTTAAATCTGTTAGAGAAATAATAATCTAAATTTATTTAATTTAATTTAGCACTATAATTTTATATACATAATATTTAAAATTATATATTTATTAATTATTATATCTAATATTATGTATTTGTTTCAGAGATAATTAATAAATATAAAATAAAACAATTTTAAACTAATTTAGACTGATTTTTATTGTTTCACAAAATTTCCGATAATAAACAAGCCGATCATGAATGTTGTTCAACAGTTCAACATAATGAGACAAGCTAAGGATTTGTTATTGCATTATTTTGACAAAAGATGATTTGCAACAACCATAAACATATACGTGCTGTGTATGTATTGTCACTTCATTAAGATACGAAGTCTAATAAGTAGTATTGGTGTTTTGGCACTGTATTCAGGAAAATTCCCTAGTTTTAAGTACTTTTAGGGGCCACTAATACGATGAATTGCTAGATCCAAGCCAGGTGGAACAGATGAAATGGAGAAAAGAAAACTATATATATATATATATATATATCTTTTCAAAAGAATATAGAGAAAGCAAGAGAGAATAGTGGTTGATGGATAAGGATAGCGTCTTTTTCTTCAAATACTCTGGAGAGCATTTTCTTAAAGCCGAGGCGGAGTATTCTTTGGTTGCCTTATGTTAATTACATGCAACATGCATCATATAGGAAAGGAAAATATTTTGTACTTTGCATTATTTGATACTTTTTAAACTCTCCTCTATTAACTCGTGTTTAATAGGGGTGTTCAAATTTAAACCGATTTAAATTAAACCGTTCATCCAATCCAATTTAAATCGAAATCGATTAAAACCGCACTAATTTGGATTTGATTGGATTTTATTTTTTACAAACCGCTGGATCGGATCGGATTTTGGATCTACTTTTCATAACTGATCCAATCAAATCCAAACCGCACAATGTGCTATAATATTATTATTTTATTATTATATTTATAATTGTACTTATAACATGTTTAATTTATTATACATTTTTATATTATTCATGTATTATTATTATTTAATAAATAGTTGATGCTCAAAATGTTATTTATTATTTATTTTAACTAACCTATAATTTTATTTCTATGTTATGTTATCGTTGGCTTTTTAAGATATTGTTGAGACTTGTTATGTCATTGTTAATTATTTAAAATTTGATGTTGAGATTTGTTATATGTATTTAATTTTTTAATTTACAAAACCGCAAATCCAATCCAATCCAAACCGCTTGAAATTGGATCGGATCGGATTGGATTTTCTTAAAAATATCATCCAATCCAAACCGCACCGCAAGTAAAATTAGTGTTCAGATCGGATGAGTTTTTGACTCAAAACTGATCCAAACTGCACCGCAAACACCCCTAGTATTTAATAACTTGAAGTTAAAACAAAAATATTACATGGACAACAAAAATCGATTACTATTTATTTATGTATTAGTATATATATTATTTATGTTTTTTTTAATTTATATTTCATATTTCACATATATTCTATATAAATGACCGATTTTTTATATACACTTAACATGAGAAGAAAAAAATATTAATCTTCAAGAATAACTAATATTTATCCCCATAATATATGATGATTTCAATTCAATCCTTAATTATATTTTTAATTTATTGCTTTTTTTATGTTATTTTAAAAGTTCGGTACAATATAATGTTAATTTATGTATTTGGATAAAATGCATGTTAAACAAAATTGAATTTATTAATATGCCAAAATTTAAAAATCATACATATTTTGTAATGATATTTTTTATTACTTATTTTAGTTAAGTTTAGAGAATTGATAATAAAATATTTATGATGACAAACACGATTGCTAGGTTATTAGAAGATAGCCAAAATTACTGTGTGTGTTTTAACATGTGTGTTAACACCATAAGAAATTTATTGATGGATTTATAAAAAAAAATTCGTTTAGTAATATGTTTACTGTTGGATTTAGCGTCGATATAAACTTCGCCCATAATTATTTAACGGCAGATTTTTTCGTCCGCCATTAATTATCTTCGAAAAATTTTCGCCGGTAATTTTTATCGTCAAATTTTTTTCGGTAAATTCAGTGGTAAACTTAAAATTTAAATTTTTTAATAATTGTTTAAAAATTTAATATATAATTTTAAATATTTAAATTTAATAATTTCTAAACTAATAAGACAAAAAATAAACAAGTTAAGATTAACTCAGAGAATTAATAACAATCAACTAATTAACTCAAATAACACCATAACAGAAATCAGAGCAATGCAATTGGGGATCTTACACTTGCAGAATCATTTGAAAGAGAAATACCAGGTTCTATTGCTCCTTCTATGTCGCAAATGTTCTCACTTGAACTAATATCAAACTGCATAATTATCAAAGAATTTTAAAATAGAATCATAAAAATAAAATTAAAAATCAGAATAATAAACACAGATTTTGAAACACAAAATCATCATAACAGAATTAAAAATTAGAATCATAAACAAAATTTTAAACTTAGAATCATCAAAATAGAATTAAAAAAAAAACTAAATCGTCACTAACAATTTCAAAAAAAATAGCAGAAGCCATCGGTGAAGAAATAAAAGAATAATAATCAACAACAATCAGGAACCAACCTGACACGGAGGCTCCATTCTTGAGGATGACGGCGTGGAGGGAGGTATTGCTATGTGTGGAGGACGATTACATCTAGTGCGTGCTATTGTTGTGCGTGGAGGACGACAGCGGCTGTTGGTGGATGGAGAATGACAGGAGCTGCTGGTGCGTGGCGCCGTGGTAGAGGACAGAGAGAGAAGCGCTTCAAGGATGAGGGAGGGAGATAAAAGGGTCAAGCCATCGCGGGATACGAGTCAGGGTGCACAGTGGAGAAGAGGGAGGAGTTTTTCCGCTATGAGAGTCTGAGAGGGGGAGAGAAAATTCGCACTGGCAGAGTGAAAGTGGGAGTGTTTCGAAACTGTGAAGAGTGAAACGAGAGAGAGAGAGAGAGAGAGAGAGAGAGAGAGAGAGAGGATCTTTCAAAATGAGGGGAAAGGGCATGCTATTCGAATTCAGGGCAAATTTTGCGCGTGACTAAAATGCAACATTCCATTAATTGAGCTTTACTGATGGATTTATCCGACGGTAATGATCGCGCCAATTTTTCTTTTTTCCTCCAAATATTACCGGCGAATTTACCGTCAGAAAATCAAATCCGACAGTAATTTTTTATCCGACGAATTTATTGTCAAATTTTAAGCAAATCCGTCGGTGAATTCGCCACTAATATCCAGCGGTATTTAGCGTTTTTTTTGTAATGTAAGGTTAAAAAAATTGAACCGATGGAATTAAAGGTTCAAAAATTCAATCAAGACTTAATCAAGGTTGAATCATACATAGTAAAATAATACATTTATGCATAAAATATATAATTCTTTTAAAAATTAATTTTTTGTAATTTATTGGGTTAAGTGCGATTTTGTGATGAAGGGAAAATTGTTGTGTCGGTAAAGAATTTCACAAATGAAATCTCGTTGTAAGCATAGCTCTAAACCAACAAACAATCCTCCTCAATCAAAAATTTTGGTTGTCACAAGTACAAACCCCAATAAAAATAATAACCGAAGTATTTAAATCTCGGGTCGTTCTCCTTAAGAATTGCAATAAAGTGCTTCGTTATTGGTTATGAAAGTATATTTTGGGATTTTTGAGATAAGGAGCAAGAAATGTAAATTGCAAAAGAAATAAACTAACTACTAAGAAAGCTCTTGGCAAGGAATGAGAACTAGAAGTCCTATCCTCATTATCATCATCAATTGTCACAAGAATTGTCCATTGCTCCCACTTAGTTAACCTCTAACTATGAAGGAAAGTCAAGTGGATGAATTAACTTAATTCCACAAGTCCTAGTCAAATCATAACGAAAGACTAGCTTTAGTGGCATTCAAGTTAATTAGCAACTTCCAATTATCAATCAACAAAAGAGTTCGATAACTCAAGAGTCACCAATTACTCAACCTAAGCCAAGAGGAGAAAAATCTAACTCATGACTAAAAGAAACAATTCATCAAACACATAGAAGGCAACCAAAGTAGACAACATAAATTGCAAGAATTAAAGAAAACTATAACTACAAAAGCAAGAGATCAACAATAGAAAACCAAAGCAATTATGAGAAGACAAGGAAATCACAAATTGCATTGAAAGGAAAAGGGGATCTACATAAGAGCTCATAAACTAAAATGAACAAGAAAAGTAAAATGTTAGAACAAGTAGAGATAAAAAGGAAAATTAAAGCAAAAGAAGAAGTAGATCTAGATCTAAAATGGAAATAAAACTAAGAACCCTAATCTAGAGAGAGAAGAGAGCCTCTCTCTCTAGAATCCTACATCTAAGCTAAAGTGTGTGTGTATCTTCTCCCCTCTTGAATTTTGCATGTAATAGCCTTAGAAATTGAGTTGGATCTGGGCCTGGAAAGCGCAGAAATTGCCCCCAGCGTTTTCACTTTAATGAGGTCACGTGCGAGAATCAACGCATACGCATGGGTCACACGTACGCGTCGATTGATGTTTTACTTCCCACGCGTACACATCGCCATGCGACTTCAATTTCACACGTGCGCGTCGTTGCATGCACCCCAAATTCTTGATTTTCCATGAATTCTCCACTTTGCATGCTTTTCTCTTCACTCCTTTGATCCATTCCTAGCCTTTTCAACCTAAATTCACTAACAAACACATCAAGGCATCTAGTGGAATCAAAGGTGAATTAAAATTAGCAATTAAGGGCCTAAAAAGCATGTTTTCACTCTCAAGAACAAATTAGGAGAAAATCATGAAACCATGCCATTTCATTGAATAAATGTGAGAAAAGTTGATAAAATCCTCTAAATTAAGCACAACATAAACCCTAAAAATGGAGTTTATCATTTTGCTCCCTAAGGTGTAGACCGAAATATATTTACCCCTTTTTTTGCATTTGTATTTGTCCCTAACGTTCATTTTAGTTTTAAATTTGTCCTTCAGACAATTATACCCTCACTCCACCTATCACGATCTCCTCAAAATGTCATCGTCTCACTCTCACCTCACCATTTCACCATCTCACTCCCCTGACTTCTTTCCCTCTCTTCCTCTCGCTCCTGCTCTGCTTCCCCTACTCCCTCATGCACTCCCTACGAGCTTTGATTAAGATGGGCCAGCGGTAAAGAACGTGCCGCCAAGCTTCAAGTGAACCAACAAGTGATAGTGGTAGAGGATTCCATCCCTGTCATTGCCCAACTCTCCCCTTCTCCTCTTTCTTCCTCCAAGTTTGCCTAATTTCTTCTTTCTTTGTTTGTTTCAAAAAAGAAAATATGAATGTTGTGTTGTTGTTGTTGTTGTTGTTGTTGTTGTTGTTGTTGGGAGTTGACTGAACCTACAAAAATAATCCATTAAGCAGTGATAGATGACAATGGAGGGAACAAAGACGTGGTTAGCTTGGATCAAAGAAAGGGCACAAGCCCAGGTTCGGTGCAGGGTTTAAAAGGGAAGGAAGCAGGAGAGGAGAATGTTGGAGGTGCAGTGGTCAGGGAGGAAGCTAGAGAAAAGGAAGAGGGAGAAGGTGTTGTGGACTTCATCGAAATGGTGAGCATCACAGAGGAAGTGGATGATGGCAGCAAGGTTGCGCTTGTGGAAGGTTGTTGGAGGGCGAAGCGGGAGAGGCGTGGGGTGGAGGAGAGGCGAGAGAGGAGAGTGGTGAATTGGAAGAAGTCAGGGAAGGGGGGATGGCGGTGAATTTTGGAGCCAATGATGGTGAGTGGAAAGAAGGAGCGTATGTTTGTCCAAAAATAGAAAAATGACGATTTTAAACTAAGTTGGACAGTAGGGACGAATTCGAATGCATAAAAAGGTTGTGGAGGAATAAAATTTTTGTCATAAACCTTAGGAACCAAAATCACCTAATCTTAATTTATTATATTAAATCGTTACCTGGTAAAAAGGACATCAATTCGACTAGTTAATCGATTTTTTAACTAATTTTTACGGTTTTTGACCAATTTACTGCCAAGCAATTTTTACCTTGAAGCTTCATGGCAGTTTCTTGGTCAACTGAGTCGAACTAAACAGTTTGATTCAGTTCTTAAAACCATGAGTTTAAGTGGTGTAATATTGAACATGTCCAAAAAAAAGGAGTTAAGTGATAATTAGATTCTCGAGAATTTTGACCTAAAACTAATTATTCTTTGAAGGAAAAAATACTAATTAGGTCCTCTACGATAGTAAACAATGTATTTGTATATATCCTTACATCAATAGATAATGTGAAATGAAACAGAGTTCTCATGTATTTCGTTATTTACAGTGGTGTATGTTCCATTGCTGTCAAATGAGCATGGAAATGATATAGTTTTTGACAGTGAAGCATTCATTATCTTTTGTAGTTGGATTAGGGATGTCAATAGATATCCATGAGGGCGGGTATTCTTCCTCCATCCCCCATTTTCATTTAGAAAAATGTCTCCCATCTCTGCTCTATTTTCATCATGGGTCTCCGTTTATTTCTCTATGCGGGAAAGGCGGATACCTTGGATGTTAGTCTCTATTTTTTTTTAAAAAATCAACATAAAATCATAATATAATCCAATGCAATTCAACTAAATTTAATATATTGAAACACAATCCAAAGACAAATTTAATATAATCCACATATATATATAAAATATCTAACACACATTAAAAGAAACACAATAAAAAATATCAATATACATAAATGACGATATTTTAGTAACTTTATTCTTAGTAGGAATTTAACGGGTATGCATGGAGAGGGTACCTCTGTCCTCACCCCCATGTCTATTTATTCGCAGGGACGTATTCCCATTTCATTGAAATTTTGTGTGTCTCCGTTCGTTAATCTCCATTGTGGATATTCGCTTTGCGAAATTTTTTTGCCATCCCTATCTTGGATAGTACCTTTTAAAATATACCTATGATGTAGTGTTGTTGTGATCATGATCAAGGACCAATACTAAAAAGTAAAAACAGACACCTTTTAAATTTTATTGAATGATGTAGTGTTGTTGTGATCATGATCAAGGACCAATACTAAAAAGTAAAAACAGACACCTTTTAAATTTTATTGAACTAATACTAAACATGGGTATTTTATAAATGTTTGATGGTTCGGGTATCAAATGGGTCGGATCGGGAGGAAGTGAAGGTGTGGATGACTGGGAGATGGGTACTGGAGAGCTCCGGTGAATGACTCCTCTGGTCTAACGGGTGGAGGATAAGGTAGGGCTACCTGCAAGGACTCCAACGCTAAAGTCAGTGTCCGTACAAGATGCGGCTATTAGGGTTAGGGTTAGGTGACATACCTCTGGGGAAGAATAGAGCCCTCCCCTTATATAGTCTGTCCTGGAGTGGATCCCACATGGATAGGTCCTCTTTCCTGAAAGTTTCCTTTCCAGTTGTCCAGGTTCACGCAGAGGGGGGGTGACGTTCGGGTCACTTATCGGCTTGGGTTCGGTTAACCGTCGGGTCGGCCGAATGTTCGGACCCGGGTCTTTGGTCTGTTGGGCTGGGCTGGAACAGTGCTCCCAACGTGCCAACTATGGTCTTGAGCACCGTGGTTGGCACGTTCTTCTCAACCCCCCCTTTGATGTGGTTCTCAACGGGTCGGCCGCTCATGATAGGGGCGCGGCCCCTACACGCGAGTAGCCTTCGTCCGTTCTTGGGGGACGTCAATTGCCACCTCATTTTTTGTGATGGGCAAGTAATGCCCATTATGACTGATTCAAAACCTGGGTGAAAAGTCTATTTTGCTTCTGCCTTTTGCGCTTCTCAGTGTCAGCTACCTTTCAATTTTCATGCTTCTTCTTCCCTTTTCACGTTTCAAACTTCTATCACTTTCCATTACTCCTGCGTTCACTACTGCTTCCTCTTCCTTCCTTTTCCTGATTCTCCCAAACTCAGACGCTCCAATTCGTTCTCGCTCAATTGCGTTTTCTTGGAATTTGCCATTCTCCATTCCTCATTTCCTAGTAAGCATTATTTTCCTTTACTGTCAGTGGATCAATCCTGCTTTTTGTTGTTGCTGTTACCGTCGCTTCCTTCTTTAGTTATTTAAGTTGTATTTAACTGCTTTGTTTTGGGTTTCGTTGCTGCTAGATAGATTCTGAGGAGGTTACGATTAGGCATATTGTTTTCTTTTGTTAGCTATTAATTGTAGATTAGTGTACAGTAGGTTGTAGCTTAGTTCTGTATCTCCCGAGTTTCCGACCACATGGTCTGACTTTAAGTGGTGGCATCATTAAAGGTATGGCGCAGCAACCCATCCCGAGAGTTCCTGTGGACCGTTACGCTTGGGTCACCTCGGATGTAAAAGATACGCCCTCCCGAATAACCCTTGAGGAGCTTGACAAGTTCCGTAACTCCAACCTTCTTTGTGGATGGGGTCCCGAGGAGGACCACTATGATGTTTTTATTCCTGCGGACCGAGATCGTATCTGTCAGTTAAACATCAATACCCCCCAAATTGTCGACTGGCTCTGGGTGTATAAGCCTATGTTCACCAACTTGGGGGTTCGGATCCCATTCTCCCCCTTCATCATCTCCCTCCTGAACCAATAAGACGTGGCACCATCCCAGTTGCACCCGAACAGCTGGGCTTCCATCCGGTGCTTTGAGATGGTATGTGAGTACTTGGAGCTGCCAGTTTCCGTGAGAGTTTTTCTTTACTTCTTCCTATTAACCAACCTTTCAAAAGAAGGAAGGCATAAAAAATGGTATATGTCTTTTCGGGCTGTTCAGGGTAGACGGATCTTCGGGTTGTTTGAGGATTCGTTCCATGACTTCAAGGAAAAATACTTCAAGGTACAGCCCGCCGAAGGTCGGCAACCCTTCTAGCTACCTTTAGAAGGGTAGGAGCTATATAGTAAGTTGTCAGGTAGCCATCACTTTGTGCTTTTTTCGCTCGATTTGTTTACTTGGTTAACTTGTTTATTTCCTTGTTTTAGTGTCCACGGCTGCCGAGCAGGTTGGTCTCGAGAACTTGATGGCCCAAATCCTCCATGGGAATAGTGATGACAGTTCTGCCACTCCCACAGCTGATGCTCTGACTTCTCCAACTCCAGAGGTTCAATCACAGCCTCGTCAAGGGGAGATCGCCAGCTCAAGCGCTGGTGTGATCCCTCGAATGAAGGAGGTTTTGGAGGAGGAGATGGGTCCCGAGGTCACCATCCTTGATAACCCTAAAAGGAGGAAATCAGCTTTTAGCCCGGAAGGGGTCCTCACCGTAATGGAGAGGAACTTCGGCACTGGGACTTTTATTGACGTTCCGCTCCTGCCGGGTACCGAGGAGTTCTTCCACGGTGGGGAGCTCGCTTTTCAAGCTAAGTGGGTATAAGACACCTAGCTCTGGGCTGCCGTAATAGCGAGAAAGGTGGAGCCCGTCTTGGCCAAGGCCGAGTCCCTGGATAGCAAGCTCCAAGCGGCCTTCCGGGTTCTGGACAAGCTCAAGGCTGAGGTTGAGTCAGTGAAGACCCAGTTGACGGCATCTGAGGAGAAGGTAAAGGTCTCTGATAAGACGATTGCTCGGCTCACTAAGCGGGAGCTCACCTTGGAGAGCCAGCTAAACGCTACTCGGGGCCGAGCAGAAGCAGTAGAGACCAAGGTGACCGACTTGGAAAAGAAGCATGCTAACACCGTCTCATCGGCAGACACCGCCAAGGCTAAGGCTGCCATTCTGAAGAAGAAGAAGAATAAGGAGACCGTGAAGAATGCTCAAAATGCCATATATGGCGCCGAGGAGGTGATTAAGGCCCAAATAAAGCTGTTGGCACTCGACTTCGATGTCTCTGCGATTGGTGCCTTCAAGACCATTAAGGATGGCCAAATTGTAGCTATCCTGAGAAAATGACTTGTGAACATTTGTAATCTCTTTAGTCGTTGTGGTCCTTTATTTTGTATGTTTTGGACATGTTGATAGTTTTGTAAACTGTTTACCATTTTATTTGTCGAATGATTATTTGTCTAGCCGACTTGAGGCTTTTAGTCTTAACCGTTCATATTGTATGACATTGACTTTGATAGCCATTGAATAATGGTTACAATTTCATTAGCTCCCGAGGTTATCTGTCTCGAGGTCTCGTGACGTCGTAATTGAGCAGATAGTAAAACATTAATAATCGAATTGAACGCACATTAGAAGTGGTAAGTCGGGAATGAACATAAGAACAAGTAAAAGTTTAACATAGTGGAATAGATAACAACTCAAGTAGGATAGAACAAGTGAAGACTAAAATGAAATAGCTACATCGGGGGCCTGATTGGTCGTCAGATCTTGTGTTGTTGGCCTTTACGAGTAGAACCTCTTCAGGTTTGCCACATTCCACGTCCTGGGCAACTCTCTCCCGTCTAGTCGGTCTAACTTGTAAGCTCCATTGCTGACTACCTCTCTTATTATGTACGGGCTTTCCCAGTTGGCTGCCAGTTTTCCCTCGCCTAGGGTCGGTAGGCCTACGTTGCTACGTCGTAAAACCAAGTCGTTTGATTCAAAACTCCTCTTTAGTACCCTGGCATTGTACCTTAGGGCCACTCTCAATTTCAGCGCTGTTTCTGATAAATGAGCCATCTCCCTAGTCCATCGATCAGGTCCTTATCTACTACTTCCTCAGCTCCACCAAGGAGCAGCTGTGGGCTCGGCTCCCTTATTTCCACAGGGATAATCACATCGACTCCATAGGTGATCCGGAAAGGTGTCTCCCCAATAGAAGATTGTGGCGTCGTCCTGTAGGACCACAAGACTAGAGCGAGTTCGTCTGCCCATGCCCCCTTCTTCTGGTCAAGTCACTTCTTGAGGCCTTGGAGGATGACTTTGTTTGCTGCTTCTACCTGACTGTTGGTCTGTGGGTGCTCTATTGACAAAAACCTCTGCTTTATGCCCAAGTCGAAAAAGAACTCACCAAACTTCTTATTGGTGAATTGCATCCTGTTATTCGATATCACGACCGCTGGGATTTTGAACCTGGAGATTACTTGTCTCTATATGAATTTTTGGCAGTTTGCCGATGATATACTAGCTAGTGGCTCTGCCTCGATCCACTTGGTATAGTAGGCAATGGCCATGATCGGGTATTTTACCTGTCCAGGGCGTATCGGGAAGGGCCCCAGTAGGTCAACTCCCCACTAACAGAAAGGTCGGGGGGGCATTAGTAAGCTCAACTCCGCTACCGGAGTTCCGTAGAACCTGGCATTTTCTTGGCATTTCTTGCATCTCTTCACAAATTCTTGGGCATCCGACATTATCGAGGGCCAATAGTAACCAGCTCTAACGAGCTTCCTGGCCAAGGGCTTTCCGCCGATGTGATGGCCACAACATCCTTCATGGACTTCGCTCAGGATGTAGCCCATCTGGTTGGGGTGTAGGCATTTTAGCAGGGGCCACGCTTGAACAACTGGCCTTGTATTGTCACATACTTGGCCGCTTCCCTTCTTATCATCTTTGCCGTCTTCTCGTCCTCGGGGGAGTTTACCGACTTCCAAGAAGCTAAGAATTGGGTTAATCTACGAGGGGGTGTTCACTACTTGGGTCACACACAGGGTCACCATGGGCTCCTTTATCAGCTCCTGAATCAAAGATCGATTTTCCGACCCTAGCTTCGTGCTCGCCAGCTTTGATAGGAGGTTGGCCGTGCGTTCCTTTCTCTTAGGACATGCTACACCACGACCTCCTCAAAATCCTCACTTAAATTTTTTACCCTTTTCAAATACTTTTGTAACAAGGAGTTTCTAGCCTGGTAGGTCCCACGATTTGAGAATCGTTGTTTACCTCAACCCACATTACCCCGACTTCTTTCACCAAGAGTAGGCCTGCTATCACAGCATCGTACTACGCCTGGTTGTTGGAGACCGAAAAGTCGAACTTAATAGACTGCTCGTAAACCACCCCATTTGAGCTTTCGAGGATTATCCTTGCTCTCCCGAATGCTTTGTTGGAGGCTCCGTCAACATCGAGCTTCGACCGTATGTCTGGGTTCTCGTGGGGGTCCCCAGTTACCTCTACTAGGAAATCCGTTATTGCCTGAGCCTTGATTGCATGCCTAGGCTCATATTGCAAATCGTATTGGGATAGCTCGACTGCCCAAGTCATCATTAGTCCCATCAGATTGGGCTTTTGTAGGATTTGGCGAATGGCTTGGTCAGTTCTCACGATGATCTGGTGCCCCTGGAAGTACTGCCTCATCCTTCGAGACGAGGTCAGAAGTGCATAAACCAGCTTTTCTAGCTTGGTATGCCTTAGTTCTGCATCTTGTAGCGCTTTGCTAACGAAATAAACCAGTTGTTGGGCCTTGTCCTCTTCTCGGACGATGATGGCCGCCAAGGCCTTGTCTGTCACTGCCAAGTACAAGAACAGCATCTCACCATTTTTGGGCTTGCCCAGGACTGGTGGGGTCGAAAGTATCTTCTTGAAATGGTTGAAGGCTTCTTCACAGGCTGGGGTCCATTCGAAGGCTATCCCTTTCCTCATGAGATTGAAAAAGGGGAGAGCTTTGGCTGCTGATGCACCGAGGAAACGGGATAGGGCCGTGAGCCTTCCAACTAATCTCTGCACGTCTTTAATGCTTCCTAGGCTTATCATTCACAGAATGGCTTCGCACTTGTCTGGGTTGGCCTCAACCCCCCCTCTGGGTTATCGTGAAGCCGAGAAACTTCCCATCCTCCATAGCAAAGGCGCATTTGAGGGGTTGAGTCTCATATTATGCCTACAAAGAGACATGAAGACGATCTCTAGGTCACCGACTAGGTCCTCTGGTTGGCTGGTTTTCACTAAGATGTCGTCGACGTAGACTTCAACCAACCTCCCGATGAGATCGTTAAACACTTTGTTCATTAGCCTCTGGTAGGTCGCTCCTGTGTTCTTCAGTTCGAACGGCATCCTCCTGTAGCATTAAGTGCCCCTGGCGTTATGATTGCCATTTTTCCTTGTCAGGTCGGTACATCGGTATCTGGTTATATCCAGAGTACGCATCCATGAAGCTCAGGAATTGATATCTTACTATCGCATCTACTAGGACATCGATGTTTGGGAAAGGAAATGAGTCCTTGGGACACGCCTTGTTGAGGTCCAAATAATCGACACACATTCTCCATTTCTCATTGGCTTTTTTGACAATGACTACATTCGACAACCACGTCAAGTATTCAAGTTCCCTGATAAACCCAGCTTCTAACAGGCTGGCTTTCTGCTTGGCCACCTCATTAGCTCTCTCTTAGGACATCTTCCTTCGCCTCTGAGCAATGGGCTTGGCATCTGGCTTTACGGCAAGCCGATGAGACATGAAGTCGATGTCCACTCCGAGCATGTCGGCTGGGGTCCAGCCGCCTTCATGAGGGGTTCTTTTAGGTTTTGGGGGAGGTTCCTATTCACATAGGTGAATTTTTCCTCTGTGTCCCCGACCCAGAACTTCTCCAAATCTCACTCGGGCTCGAGCCTCGGCTTGTCGTCCACTCTGGTGTCTAAGTCGGCCAGAAATACCCCAGATGCTTCCTTCGATTTCTTTCTCAAGGAGAGGCTGGCGTTGTCGCATGCAACCGCCATTTCTAGGTCTCCCCTGAGGGATCCAACGGACCTGTTGTTAGTAACAAACTTCATAATAAAAAACTTGGCGCATATCACAGCGGAGAACTCATTAATCGTCTTCCTCCCCAGGATAACGTTGTAAGCTGTGGAGTCCCTCAAGACTACAAATTCCGCCGTTATCGACCTCTTTCCTTCTCCTCCCCCGATACAAACCGGGAGGGTGACTATCCCGTCAGGTTTTATAAAGTTGTCTCCTAGACCTATGATCCCATATTGATGGGTTTTTAAGTCAGTCTCTCAGAGTCCTAGGGCATCGAACACGTTCTTGAATATGATATTGGAGTTAGCTCCAGTGTCCACGAGGATCCGCTTGACCAAGGCCGTTCCGATTCTTGCCATGATCACCACAGGGGGTTTTTCGGGATGTCATGAAACCACTGGTCTTCTGGCCCAAATGATATTCTCGGAAGTTCCCTGGACGGGGGCCTATGGCTCCCTGATGATACGGCCAAGACTCTGGTGTCCTTTTTGGTAGCGGACCTTGATCTGAGGGGCGCGTTTCTCCCAACCACGATGTTGACCACAGTGAGGGCATTGTCTACGTATTCGCTAGCCCCTTGTCTCAGCTTCATGGCCAGGTCTTGATCATCCTTGAAACGTTCGTGCCCCCTTTGCCTAGGCTCCCTTATGAACTGGGAAAACTTAGTCAGCTTGCCATCGCGGATGGCTTTCTCCAAGGCGTCCTTTAGATCAAAACAATCCTGGATTTATGGTAAAAAACTTTGTGGTAGTCATAGTACAAGCTCTTGTTCCCGCTTGTTTTGTCTTTCAGCTATTGGGGGCTTCAACAAGATACCCTTGTTAGCGATCTACTGGTAGACTTCCACGATTGGGGCCGTAAGAGAGGTATAGTTTGAGAACTTTCCAACTCGAGGGAAAGGCTTGAAAGGTTTAGCTGATCCTCCGTCCTTGGAGGGTTCTTTCGACCTTTCCTCGTGCCCGGGTTGACGGGGGGGAGGGTTGGCCTGTTGTCGCTTATTGGACACCACCACCTGGCGAACCTCCTCATCATTAATGTACTCTCTGGCCACGTTCTGGATGTCTTGTATTGTCCACACGGGCTTGGTAGTAAGGTTCTTTCTGAAGTCTTCATTTAACAAATCGTTCATCAGGCATAGGCTGGCCACTAAGTCGGTCAAGCCGTCAATTTCTAGGCACTCGTCGTTGAATCTATCGAGGAACTTCCTAGTCGGCTCCCCGGCTCTTTGGGTGACCCCTAAAAGGTTAATAGGGTGCTTAGCTTTGGCAATGTGTGTGGTGAACTGTGCTAAAAAGCTGTGAGTTATGTCCGAGAAGGTCGTAATGAACCCTTGAGGAAGCGCATTGAACCACCAAATTGCCGGTCCTGCCAAGGTCACAGAAAAAGCACGATACCTCACCGCATCACCAATACCCTCGAGGTTCATCCTGGCCTCAAAGGCCGTCAGGTGTTCCTGAGGGTCCTGGGTTCCATCATATCTCATATCCGTTGGCTTGTCGAAGTGTTTCGGCAGCCGAACCTTGAGGATGGAGGGGTGAAAAGGGGTTGCTCCCATGATTATGGGGTCTCGTCGCCTTCTCGGACTCTTTCTATTTTCGCCTTGGCCCTCCGACCCATCATGGGTCGAGGGAGGTCGAGCGTCAGCTCTACGCCTGGTACGGTTCCTCCGAGGGCTTCTTCCCCAAGCTTTCGATCTCCTTGGGGAGTTCGGGTACGGGAAAGGCTCGGGCTGGGTCGGTAGCGATCCTTGGCGGCTAGCTCCCTCTTGAGATTTTGCACTCGGTTGCGTAATTCCTGCATAATCTTTGCGTTGTCATCACTCGTACCCCCGAAGGGGCGCCTTTCATGGGAGCTGGAAGGAAGGTCATTTTTACGAGAGGGGGTTCTCGTGCGCTCACGAGAGGAGGTCATCGAGGCTATCCTGCTCATCAAGCGAGTTCCCTCCCCCTCACACACTTCCTCCTCTTCCCACAGACAGCGCCAATGTTCAGTGGCTCGGGGTATCGAACGGGTTGGATCTAGAGGCAATGAAGGTGTGGGTGACTGTGAAATGGGTGTTGGAGAGCTCCGGTGAATGACTCCTCCGCCCAGACGAGGGGAGGATGAGGTGGGGCCACCTGGAAGGACTCTAACGCTCAAGTCAATGTCCATACAAGAGGCGGCTATTAAGGTTAAGGTTAGCTGACGTACCTCTGGAGAAGGGTAGGGTCTTCCCTTTATATAGTCTGTCCTGGAGTGGGTCCCACACGGATAGACCCTCTATCTTGGAAGTTTTCTTTCCAGCTGTCCAGGTTCACGCGGGAGAGGGGGGTGACGTTCGGGTCACCTCCCGAGCTCGGGTTCGGTAAACCGTTGAGTCGGCCGGACGTTTGGACCCGGGTCTTTGGTCTGTTGGACTGGATCAGAATAATAAATTTCAAAAACTTATTTAATTCTAAAAATATTATTAATATAGAAAAAGAAGCATAATATAATAACATCCTAGAAAAAACAAGTAAGTATGTAAATAGAACTAGGTTTTGTTGAGCAACCCTAATTGCGAGTATATTCAGATAATATTCTATCAGCACTCGAAGCAATATTTTTGTTGCTTTAGCTTTAATATGATGGAGCAAGCAACGGTTGAGAGTATATAGCAAAAATGGGCATACTCACTACTAGGCTTTGCATTTCTTTACGTGGACAAGTACTGGACAAGCCACAACCCACCAAAGTCCTAAAGTTGTTGAAGATTCAGAGGATAAGATATATATTACAATTAACTGTCTGGTCGTACATCACACCAATGCAAGTTGAACTTCATAGGATTCTTTTATTTTTTTTTTCCCTGTTCTTTGCAGTTGTATATATTTAGATACAGTATTTGGTTTTAATGATTCAATTTAAGTGTGACGGGAGAAAGTATAGAATAGTTTGAGTTTTTTACTCTCGTTTGTGTTGTTATGTTCACAAGAAGGACAAGCAGGGTAAGCAGGAACTAGGAAGAGTTAATTATTAAAAAATATATCAAAATTATTAAAAAAATATATAATTTAGATAATACTATCCTTTTAATAATCTTTTTTTACTATGAGCCTTCTATTGGCCTATAAATATATACTGATTTGGATCGATTTAGATAGAAAAATTGATATAATTTTTTATGATTTAAATACTATTGATTTAATTTTTATTTTCCAATTGAATCCATTAGTTAGATAATTAACTTTCATTCTTTAACAAACTTTATCATTTTAGTAATTGTGTCTCAAATCTCTCGATTATACTTTTTTGTTTGGTTCTCTAACGTTGAACGACAAACCATGGAATTCAATGATCTTGATATTGATAAGCAATAATTTCTGAGAATTATCCATTTCAATTACCACGAAATAATTTCTTCCACCTTTATTCTTCTTTCTTATGTATATGAAGTGCGCAAGAATCTAATCCTCGGCCTAAAAGTGAACTGCCTTTATGTGCATTCTTGCCATGATGCCTCTTTTTTTTTTTTTTTTGTTAAGCTTTGGGTTTTGTTATTTTCTGGACATCTTTTTTTCTGTACATTTTGTTTCTACCCAAAACAGTTGCCAAAGTTTTTAAAATTGGATACTATCGTTTTTAAAATTTCGAAATACACAAAATAATTTTTAATATTAATCTTTATTAGATAATCCGGTCACAAATATTCTCTTAAAAAAAAATATAAACAAAAATATAGTTCGTATAAAAAATTCATACCTTAATAGCTAGTATTTACATAAATACTATTTTTTTCGCTAAAGATAGATAATTTTACCCATTTCAATAACGGTTTCGCTACATTACCAACAATATATCTACCAACTCTTATTTATAATTGTGTTTTATGGAAGTGTGTTTGTGAATGTGTCTAATAAAAATGTTTTTTTATAACTGTGTTTAATAGAAGTATCTTTATAGATATATTTTCTGGATGTGTCTCTTTATATATGTATTTAAAATATATTAATTACTAGACACATCTACGAACACACTTCCATGAAACACAAATATAAATAAGAGTTGACAAAAGTTGATAGATAATATGTTGGTACTCTATACTTTTCCTTTCAATAAAAAATAATAGGATGTCCAAATGACACAAAATTATATCAGAAAGAAAGGGGAACACCAAAAGCTCAAAACAGTGAGCAAAAACCAATTGCTAGAGAAAAAGAGAAATCCCTAAACCATTGTTTGGGACCAAGACTCAACCAGAATCTCTAATTGACTGACCATTTGCATTCCACCCTACAAGAACTCGTGCGATAATAGTATAAATAAAAATAATTTTATATGCAATTACATGCACATAAATAAAAATAGAATAATTTTAATGCACTGAAAATATAAATAAATTTTATACATGTATCTAATTACATATTACTATGTCACTAATAATAACTACTTTTAACAATCAATGGGTAAACAAATTATCTAAAAGAATGGATATAATTAAATAAGTGTGTAAAATAATTTAAACTATCAATGTATCAAAATTAACTCATAAAAATAAATGCCTTTTACAGAAAATTATATGTACAAATGTCAATGATCAAAATTAACACTTTTAAGTTTTAACACTAAGTACTCCAAGCCCATCATCAATATTACAACCCACTTTTCTTTACTTCGCAAAATGTTTAATTCATGTAAGATCAAAATTAATTGCTGTTACTCCTAGCTATCACATCCCATTTGTGGAACATGAAAGCTAATAAAAAAACTATTACAAATTCCAAATAATAATAGAGAATCTTTTTAGCTATTAGCATTGTTATCATGGAAATCACAACATTTGTAACTACCATATCTCTCTCACTGATTTGTAAAAAGGTTTATACTTTTGCTACACACAAAAACAAAATTTAAAAAAAAAAATAGTTGAAGCATCTCTTCAAACAGGCTGTGTGCTAGTAAAATTATAAACAATAATTTCAAAGTTGGGCCTTTGGGATATTAAACACTTATGCTCACCATGGTTTGAGCCTCTAGCCTGGGAAGAATTTAAAGAAAGCTGCAAAACAAATGGTTCCACGACCAAAAACACAAGCAACACAACGGTTGCAGTTTAATAATGTTCATAAACGTTTTAAAACCAATTTAGGATTAACTCACTAGTACGCTTAAATAGATATTGGGGATTCAAATTTTACTTTGTGTATGCAGTAATTTATTGATCAATTACAAACTTTTAAACAGGACTCAGATCTACGATCAATTAGTTCTCAGTCATATACCGTGAAAAAAAAAAGTAATCACTTCAATCCCAAATGGAAATAGTTCAAAGCAACTATCACCCGTTCGGTGTCCTAACCTCCTTAATCGTTGTGAAATCGTTGTGCATTCAAAATTGGTTCAACAAGAGATAATAATGCTACTTCTTATTTATCGTTAAATACAAATCATATGTTTCTTTTTTCATTCTTTATTTTTTATCAACAGATGAAATCCTTAAACCTTAGGAATCTTATTGTAGTAGCATATACTATTCTATCTTGATCTCAATTCCATTAGTCACGAATTGTTTTATTTGTTAATTCATTGAACCCAATTTTAGTTGTTGGTTAGTGTAAGAATCTTGATGCTATTCAAGCTATAATATGTGCTTTCTCGTTGAGTTATTAGATCTTTTTCTTCATTTGAGTTTATGATAGATTGGGTTTTATTTTGATACGTCCTTCTACAATTTGAATTGTTCTTGATTATATAAAAATGTCATTATTTCTTGCCTTCACAATGATTGTGTATTCATGCATAACTTTATATGGACAATTTTAAGTTGGTGCTATTCAAGTAATCTAAAACAGAGCTTTAATTTTTGTTGACTATTGACTTCTACAATTTTAAGAAGCAAATTTTAATTTGTGTATCCTATTTTTATCTTTCTTTTTCAATTGGTATTCGTGTTCAATTAAGCAAGCTAATTATTTGTGTTTCTTTTTGCATCCTATTATGTAATCTTATTTATCATAGAATTATTCATGGATGCAGATTACATTAATGGTGATGGAAATGATCTTGCTTTCTTTAAGCTCACAACTTTTGTGGAAGTTTAGGTGTTGTGTCATTTGACACTCGGGAAAAATTTGACATGCTGTTTTTTGTGTGGACTTGTTTGGTGAATTCCTTCTTCAAGCTTATATGATTAGCCACCTTTTTGTATACAGTGATCTTATTGGTGGAAATAGTTCATTATTCTGATATTCTTCTATACATATCAATGGTTTGGCACTATCAAAACATGAAGAAATGAAAACACGACCCACTGTGAATGGATTCAGCATGTATTGACTCACCTTATTCATAGAAAAAGTAATCTGCATATTAAAGAGAACATAAGTATATACAACTTCAAATCACCAGAATGTTTTTATAAATAAACAATGATCTGATATTGTTTTTATAAATCAAAATCAACAAGTATAGAGGGCAGTTTTAGAAACGAAGCTCTAGGGACTTGTTTAAGTCTATACAGAGATTTACTTGATTTATCTTACTCGAATGGAAGCATGATGGTTGTTTCATCAGCACCAACTTATTTAAATCGCAATTGAAATCAAATTGGCGAATCTGCCATCTATAAGACAAAACAAGAGTGATAATAATTCGAATAGTAACAGATTTGATGACTAAAACAAACATTTGGTCATAGTCTAATCCTTCAATTTGGTGATTGTCCTTTGTCACAAGTCTTACTCTATACTTCACAATCTCTCCATTTTGGTGGTTTTTGATAGCAAAAATACACCCGTAACTAATTATCTTTGCTTCTAGTGTAGGACTAATAATAGTCCAAGTTTGTGTTTTATGAAGAGCTTGAATTTCCTCCATCATGGCTTGTTGCCAATGTGATGATTGTAGAGCGTGTGAGATGCTAGTAGGGGCATTGTGAACCGAATAAAAAACTCATCAACTATAGCAGCATGAACTTGCTAGCGGTTTACTAGTCATATTTTTATATCTAAATTTGGGATCAAATTCTATTTTTTACATTCTAATTTTTATTAACTTTTCTTTACTAATAATATCTTTCTATGAAAAATAAACTATTATTTCTACTTATGAAAATTTAAAACGCTGATAAATTTATCTACGAATAAACAAAACTATTATTTTTATTAAGAAAAGATAAACTTTTACTAACAAAATTACCGAACTCTAAAAAATTATTTAAAATTCCCAAAATATCTTATAATATAACCTAACTCAACTTCTCTTTTTACTCTACATCATGGTTCTAAAAATCGAACCGGACCAATCGGTTCAACCGAATTAACCAAAAACCAGTCAGTTAGTCGGTCCGAATAAGCCTAGAAATTGCCTGGCAAAAAACCGGTGAAAACCGGTCAAACCGACGGTTAACCGATAAAACGTCGCCGTTTTGTAAAAAAAAATTAAAAAAAAAAGAAAAAGGGAAAGTGCTGAAGTGAAAACCCTAAATCCCAATTGTCAATTGAAGCCACAGCCACTCATCTCTCCCCTCTTCTCTGAGAAGTGAGAAGCTGAGAACCATTGCAGCCACCAGCCCACCACCACCAGTCGAGCAGCCCACCGCCACCGCATCCCGCAGCCTCCGCGTCCAGTAGCTTCCGTGTCCTGCAGCCACAACAGCGACGGGTTTGACCACCGCAGCCTCCACCGCGTCCTGTAGCCACCGTTCGTGTGCGTCGTCCATTAGTGGTCGATCGCTCCTCCTTCTCCTTTGTCGCAGGTATCCCTCTGCTCTGCCATGCTCGCCGCAATTTCTCCAGCCCCCTCTGCTCTGCCGTGGTCGCCTCCCTCTGCTCTTCCATGCTCGCTGAAGATTCTGGTAGGTGAGTCCTCTCCTCTTTGTTGTGTTCTTGTTGTGTTGTGCATCGAAGAGCTTGGGAGGTGAACTATAGGAGAAACTGTAGTGCATTCAAAGGTCAAAGCATCTTGTTTTTCTACTTTTCATGATTGATATGAAAATCAATTAACTTTACTTTGTAACTAGCATATTTATTTATTCATTTTCAATGAATATAAATGTAAATAAAAACAGATGTGAAAAAAAAAGGAAAAAAATATAATATAACCTGCAATTTTGCTCTTGTCAAGAGCTCCACAAGGCTAGTGTGAATAACAACAAATGGTCGTTTGCCACTTATAGCTAGTGTGTATGCATTCGGCACAGGACTTTGACGAACATATAGATCAGGGGCATCAACATTTAATATTTATGCAGCTTCAACCATCAAGTGGTGAAGATCAGGAAGCTGAGATTAAAAGAGATATTGTTGGTTATTCAACTTTTAATAACAACTTTGCTGGCAGCATAATTGAAATTACTTCTTGTTTTTCTACCTATATATTTATTATTTAAAATTATTAAATAATTTTATTTAATATTTAATTAAACCGGTTGAATTCCGATTGAATTCCGGTTGAACCAGTGAACCATTGAACTAGTAACTTTACCGGTTCATTGACTGGTCTGGTTCTCGCAACCTTGCTCTACATCACCACTCCCCAATCCTAAATCTCACCACCACCCAAATCCTTCCTCGACACCACTCTCATCTTCAACTACCAGTATCACTGCCGCCATTACTACCACTGTCATCACTGCCTCTTTCTCTAATACCACGACAAAGGCAGAAATAGAGTAACAGTAGTGGTGACTTGGTAGTAGCGATTCCAGCATGAGTGGCAACAAGATCTGCACATCATCGCCGCCCTTGCCCAAAGATATGTATTTGTCACCATTGCTGCTCCATCAACGAGGGTCGTAAATGTTTTCTGCCTTTCCTTCGCAAGCACGCATGAGGTCCTGCATAGTGGTGGCACTCTTAATTCTCTTGAGTTCCGCTTCGATGACCCAATCCTTGGTCTTCGTGTTGCCTTTTACAAGAATGTTGTGGACTCTGATTGGGACCATCTTCGACAACAGCCTTCGCGCCAGCATTTCGATCTTGAAGTGCTGCTCACAGAGCTTTAAGACTGGGGACTGAGGGATTCAAAGATTCAGCAATACGTCATCGTCGCGATCTTTTTTAATTTTCAATTTTTGTTGCTTCATTCTCTAATTCTATATCTCCATAATCTGACTTATTATTGAAATGTAGATCTGTTATTGTTGAATTTGAATGCTCTACTTATGTTATTAGTATTTGAATTTGTGTTTGCAGTTCTGTTGGTTTTGTTGCTGTATCTATAATAATATAGTCCTATTAAAGTATTGTTGTTTGAATTTGAATGTAAAATTCTGAATCTGAATGCACCTCCTCTTCAAAATGAACTTTTCAACCGTAATGAGTAACTTCTCTTTTTAGTAATTTTCTTTCGACTTTCTCTCTCACTCTTTCTCCATTGCTCGATGGTGGTAGTAAAGAGAAGGATTTAGGGATGGTGATGACGAAAATGATGATAGTGGTTGGAGATAAGAGTGGTGGTGAGGAAGGATTTGGGTGGGAGTGATAGTGTAAAATAAAAAAAAGATTGAATCAGATTATATTAGAGGTATTTTAATTTGAAAATTTTAAATAACTTTTTATGGTTTAGAGAGTTTTGTTAGTAAAAGTTTATTTTTTATGAGTAAAAATAATAATTTTATTTATTAGTGAATAAATTTGTTAGCATTCTAAACTTTTATGGATATAAATGATATAATTTATTTTTTTATGAACCATGTCATTTTATTTAATAATTTTTTTAATATTTATTTTATTTTTTTAATTTTCACCTCTATTATTATATAAAAAATATTTAAATTTTTATAATAATTCCTAATTAAATGTATCAAGAAAAAATATACATAAATTAGAGTTACATTCGGGAAAAACACTTATGATATAGATGAGTTCTTAAAAAATATTTTTTAGCTATGGATGACATTAAATGTGAAATTATTATTTTTATTAGAACTTTCTGTTTTGATATGATAGTGTTAATAAATTTTCTATTAAAAATAATAAAAAGTTCATTACTAAATATATAATATAATATTGATGGAGACTTGGAGCTCTCCAATTTGCTTCCACTGCAATAGAGAACTTTCCACCTTTATAGTAAAAAAGAGTGATTGAGGCAAATGAATTTCAACGTATTGATAGTTTGCTTGGTAATATTTTATATTTCTAGTTTTTATTGCTTCATAAAAAGATTTATATATTGGTATTTTGGTATTTTCTTCCAACGATTATAAGATTCTATGTTGCAAAGAGATTCTCTTATCCAAGAAAAATATTTCTGGCCTAATTTTAATCGAGTGATCATGGGATATTTGTTGGTGATAGAGGGAATATTGATTTATAGGAAGAGATATGGCAAACTAACTCAAATTCAAAATACATCCAAAATATCTATCTATAATAAACTAAATAATATATATACTCAACTCTTTTTTCCTTCTTTTTTATTAATGAAAATGAATAGTTTAAAATGGATTACTGGTAAGAATAGAAAATGAATAGATCCACCAATAATCTAATACATATTTTATTGTAAGAAAAAAAAAAGTGAGGCTTTCATCTTTTTCGACATTCTTCTATAGCCCTTTGAGCTGCTGCCAAAACTTCAGATGGGAGGATTTGACGGCCTTCAAAGATGAAAATGTTTCGGCCTTTCCAAATCTACCAGGTAATGTTTGCTGTGAGTTCTCTTCTTTCTTTAGTTGCTTCATTTCTTCTCAATTCTTTTTCCAATCTCATCTACCATTTCCAGGTTTCTTCTTGCTGGTCTGGTGTGGGTAAATTTGTTGCTTGCCAAACATCCTTCGATTATGTGCACTCCTAGAAACAATAAAAGGTTGATTCCTCAACTTGATTACACCACCAGCAGATTGGGTTCACTGATTGAATTTGGGATTGGATCTTCTGAAGAACAGGTAGTCCCTCGTGCATAATCTTCCAAAGGCGGTTATTAATTTTTAGATGACAATTTATTTTCCACAAATTAGACCATAATGCTTTGTGTTGGCACTATTCTGGAAGGTATTCCAAAGGTGGGTGAAAAAATTGAAAGTTTATCCTGTATGCCGATTTCACAGTGAAACTACCTCTTTTTCCTTTCATCCAGGTAACTCTATCTTCTGTTTCATGTATCTATGTATTGAAGATCGCTGTAGCAATTTCTGAGCTGAAAATTGATTGAATTAGTGATTGATTTCATGACCTATTAGGTAGGATTAGGTCGGAGACCCTCTCTGGTCTTTCTTCTATATGTTGTGAGAGATTAGGAGTGATGGCTACATAATCCTTGACCCATGAATCATCCCTAATTCGAATAGATAGACCTATGCCCACTTCCCAGAGAATTCCTTTCTCTAAGACTATCCTTCCTTCCATTATACTACGCCAACCCCAGGAGGGATTTGTACATGTTTCTGCTCTTAGGAAACCAGAATATCGATAATACTTACTCTGGTAAACTTTACTGATAAGAGAGTTAGGCCTGGTGAGTAGACGCCATCCTTGCTTTGCTAACATTGCCAGATTAAAGGCTTTAAGGTTTTTGAAGTTGAGTCCTCCTTGATTCTTTGGCCTGCAAGTAATTCTCCAGCCAATCCAGTACATTCTCCGTTCAGACTCCTTTTGGCCCCACCAAAATTTTAGGATGGCTCTTTGAATTTCTTCAAGGAGAGTTTCTGGTAGTTTGAAACAACTTAGAGTATAAAAAGGAATCGTCGTGGCCACAGCCTTAATTAACACTTCTCTGCCACGAGTAGATAAGAGAGCTCATTTCCAATGACTCAATTTCTGAATCACCCTATCCTTAATGAAGTTGAAAGTAGCCTTCTTAGATCTCTGAATCACTGCTGGGAGGTCTAGATATTTGTTCTGATTTCCAATGTGTGGTACCGAAAGAATTTGAACTAGTTGGTCGCGGACGTGAATTGCGGTATTTTTGCTAAAAAAGACGGACGACTTATCAAGATTAACCTTTTGCCCACTTATTTCCTCATAAACCTATAAAATCCAAAGCAAGTTTTGGAATTTTTTCTCACTTGCTTTGCTGAAAAGTATTGAATCATCTACGAAAAATAAATGGTTGATTCTAGGACACCTCTGATTGAGTCTCAACCCAGATATTTCTAGTCTCTACTCTCCTCTATGGAGCAGATGGGAGAGTCCCTCTACGCAAAATAGGAATAGATAGGGGGATAGATGGTCACCTTGTTGTAACCCTCTACATGGCTTGAAAAAATCATGAGGTTGACTTTCCACAGTAACAGAATAAAAAACTGTTGTCATAAGTTTCTTTATCCAAACCATCCATTTTTCACAAAATCCCAATTTATGCATTATATTCCACACAAAGCTCCATTCAACCCGATCATAGGTCTTGCTCATATCTAACTTCAATGCCATATCATAATCACCATAATTCTTATTTTTCAGAAAATGCATATATTCATGAGCAATCAATATGTTATCACTAATCAACCTTCTTTTGATGAAAGCACTCTGGAAATCACTTATAATTCTGTTCATCACACTTTGTAGTCTATGGACCAAAATTTTAGAAATTATTTTGTAAAAAACAGTGGTTAAGCTTATAGGGTGGACGTGCTTCATAGATTTAGTATTTGGTACTTTTGGAATAAGACATATATGTGTGTGATTGAAGGCTTTAAGAATTTTACCTTCGGAAAAAAAATTCTTTAATGCTTGAACTATGTTTACCTTTGATATTCTCTCAAAAGAATTGAAAAAATCTGGCTGTAAAACCATCCTCTCCCGGAGAGGAGAAGGGGTTGATGGAATAAACTGCTGCTTTTATTTCTGCTTCAGTAACTGGCCGAATTAGTGACCTGTTTGTGGCTGCATTTATCTTGTTTGGTATACCTTGCAACTCTACTTCCGGGTTTTTAGGTTGGCTAGTAGCAAAGAGATCTTCAAAGTATTTTTGTGCTACTGCTGCCATACCCCCGGATCATTAGCAACTCCACCCTCTTCATCCTCCAACTCCACTAACTTATTTTTCCTATTCCGGCTTGAAATTTAGAATGAAAAAATTTAGTGTTCAATTGTCTCCCTAATTAAGCCACTGCACTCTTGATTTTTCTCTCCAATATTGTTCTTCCTGCTCCAATGCCTCCTCTAGTTCTACTTTCCATATTCGGATACTACTTCCATTCGCCTCGGAACCTTTATTAGATTCTTGAACAATATGGTCCTTAAGGTAATGAATATTAGTTTGTGAGTTAGAGGAAGAGATTTTTTGCCATTCAACAATCTTATGCCTGCAATATTTTAATTTTCCAGCCAGCTTGTACGTTGGTGAGCCTTGAATTTCGACCTTCCAAGACCTTTATATCAGATTAATAACCTCTTCATTCTCACACCAGCGTTCCTGAAACCTGAAACGACACTTCTCCCTCCTTTCCTCCATCCCCAAACTGAGAAGTAACAGTCTATGATCAAAATATGTGTCCTCTAGATGCTTCACAACAGCCACTGAAAATTCAGTTTGCCAGCTATTCGTAACTAAGACTCTGTCCAGCCTTTCTCTAATAAAGTTCTTTTCGAATTGTCTATTACTCCATGTGAATTTATCACCCTCATATCCCATGTCTACTAACCTCCCAGAATTGAAAAAATTATTGAACTACTGGATGGAAGTTGCAGTCTTAATTCGGCCACCTTCTTTTTCATGATTGGAATGGATTGCATTATAATCACCCATCACTATAATACTCTCCCCTTTCTCTCGAGAACTTCTAGAACTTTATTAAATTGTCCTGCCCTTATACCTTCTTCAGTGTGCAAGTACACACTTATTACCTCCCATTTTATTTTGCCTTGCCTATCTCCATTTTGAAGTAGATATAAAAGGAATTGTGCTCCACAATCTGCATTATAATCTCTTCTTTTCACGCAATTACTAATCCTCCCACCATACTGATTGGGTCAACTGTAAATATAAAAGTGAAACCACACATCTGTAACATACCTTCCATAGTCGAGGAGTTATTATTTATTTCACATAGGAATAAAATCTCAGGAGAATGGGTTTTATTAATCCCTTTTATGTTGTGAACTGTCAAGGATTTCTCCAAATTTCGACAGTTCCGCATCATCATCTTCATCCCTCCCTTGGTGCCAATTGTTGGGTGGCACTCTCCCCCTTAGTCACTTCTCCCTCATCATCGTGGCATTGCTTCTTTCCACTAGAGCTTTCCCTCGAATCTCCAGACCTCCTTTTGAATCTTGTAATAAATTTGTGGATGTGAATCTTCCTTTTGACTCCTATATATACTTAACTCTTTAAGAAAAGATAAAAAAACTAACACAAACTTTATCTAACAAATCAAATAGATTTGTATACAAAACATTGGAATACACAAGACATAACTTGATTAACTACATTGTGAAGTGATGCACAAAATGTAACTCTAAAAGGGTAAACTTCTGATTTTTAATACGCCGATAAAAATACTCTTTATTTTTTATAACTGATGGAATTGCTAGAACTTGAGAAGGGGACGTTGAACCAAGTTAACTCGGAATTGAACTTCTTAAGTTTTGTTTTTGCAAAAGTTAAATATGCATGAGATTATTTTCGTTTTGTCTCATGCACTAGATAGAAACAGAGAAGGGAAGAAGAGAAAGAGGCTATCCTGATTCGGTTTCTAAGTGTCATGAAACCTACGTCCAATCTCCACCACAACTATAGTGGAATTTTTACTATAATCAACCAGATTATAATCACCAATACAAATGAATTACAACCTAATTCATCTAGTATCTTTCACTAAGCTTTCTACCTCAAAGCTCAGCTTCCCAAGTGCTGTTCCAACTTAGAAGGAGAACTCAGCCAGATTCAACACACCACCAAGTGTTATCCCAACTTGGCAAGGAGAACTAATCCTAGTTCACTAAAACCAAATTACATAGAAACAATTCTTTTGGCTTTTTCATGCATCTCTCTTGCCTCTTCTTTCATGGCTTTTTCTACTCACATAATTAGTTTTTTTTTTTCAAATACAGAAAGATGACATTAGATAGCCATAACAAAGAAAATATAAAATGAAACACAAATAGAAGAAAACAAAATTCAGCTCAAGTATGTTGATATGATGCTCTTGAATTGCTCTCTTTTTCTTCCTTCCAAACATTGAAGTGAAGCCTCTTTTATAGAATAAGCTTGCTCTTCCCATTTGTTCTTCATTGCCTCTTCCAATACCTTGTACCATCAATATGTTAGAGCTGTCTCCAATGGCATGCAATTCTTTTTCCATTCTTCTCCACTAACTCTGCTTGTTGAGGAGCTACTCCACCACCTTTGCTCTTTGTGAAATTTTTTCACTGCATCTACTGTCCTTGTGTTGCTTTGTTGCTCTTGCATGTTGTATTTTGCTCTTTCTTTTTTTTCTGAATATTAATCCTCTGATGTCCTTGTAGTGCTGGCATTGTCCTTGTGTTTTGTTTCTTTCCTAGAACGCCAGCTGTCCAATAATAATGCCATATATCCTTTTACCTTTTCTTCTTTTATTTCAAGCATGATTGTATGGGTGTCCTTTCTCTTTACTTGTTTTACGGTGCTTGTTAAAGGCATTATGGGCTTATACTTTGAATTGATGCATTGAGGGAATACTTAAGCAATAATGAACCTGCATCACATGTACACACATTAAATTATAATTGAGTTTTTAACTCAATAAATATTTATCATCATAATTGTTTATCAAAATCAATCTTAACTCAACAATAACAATAAAAATATTCTTAAAATATTAAAACATGACAAAAATAATCAAATGAATACTTTTTATAAGTAATAAACAATTTTTATATTTGATAAATCATTAGATAAAAATTTTATCTCTAATTTTTTTCTTAGTCATTAACAAAAATAAATTTCAAAAAAATTTATTTAGTGTCAAATCATCAAATTTTAACAATAACATATTATATTTTTCTAATTTAAAATATATATTTAACATTGGGTATTTTTAACACGTTTTAAAATACCTTTAAAGATATTTTGTTATTAATAAAGTGTGGGATAGAGGATTTAAAAATCGTCCGATTTTGGTAGTTACCCAACTCTAAAAAATAAAAACCAATGTTCTAAAATCGAACCGAATCGACTGGTTGAACCAGTTCAATTAAAAATCGGTGTGTAAAACAGTCCAATCCACCTCTAAAACCGCTGATATACAAACCATTCAAAAACTTTTGAACTGACCAGTTGGACTGGACTGAAAACCGACCGATTCACATAAAACAACGTTGTTTTTCCCTTTTAAAAAAAAACAAAAAAGTGAAAAAAAACCCACTCAGTTACCCCCAAAACACACACCAAACACCCTCTTCCTTTTAACATCGAAGCAGCTAGCCCTAAGAGCAATTCCAATGGGCAAAATTTGGAGGCCCTCTTACTGACAAAAATAGAAAAAGAGCATTGGAGAGAAAAAGGGATGAGTTTCTGCACGAATTTTAAGGTGGAGAGTCCCTTTGAACAGGGACTCTAACTGACCAATAATTATTATAAAAATATATAATTATATAAAATTTAAAATAATTAAATAATTATATTAAATAATTAAATAAAAATTACGTTAGTAATAATTATAATTAATATTAATTATTTAAATAATAATTAATTTATTAATAATTTTAATAATTAATTAGATTAAATAATTAAATTTTTATTTAATTAATAATTAATATTATTTATTTAAATAATAATTAATTTATTAATAATTTTAATAATTAATTAGATTAAATAATTAAATTTTTATTTAATTAATGATTTATATCATAATTAATATTAAATATTATTTATATTATTATATTAATTTATAATTAATTAAATTTATTTACATTAAAAAAAATTAACTTTTACACCTTACAAAATAATTTTTGGTTGGATTAGTTATTTTTATTTTTAAAATTTAATGTTGTGTATTATTGTTATATATGAATTTATTTAATATTAATATCTTTTAATAGTGAATTATTTTTAAATTTATAAATTTAAATAATATTATTAAAAAATTAATTATATTAATTTTAAGTATTTTAATTAATTAATTAAGTGAGACCACAATAAGGACTAAAGTTAGTTCCTCCTAATGGAGAAGAGAGAGATACTTTGAGTTTCTATTTACTCTTTATGACGCAAAAGCTGATGTGGAGTTACTTTTTATGACAGGTGAGCCATAAATAGGAACTGTGATGAGTTTCCTACTGGAGATGGTCTAAGGTTCCCGAGACCCAAAACCTAACTTCGTCGCCGAAACCGCCGCCGCCGTTGTGGATGTCTCCGTCTTCGCGGCCTCCTCCTTCCCCCGTCCCAAAGGCATATGGTCAGAGCCTCTGTAGCTCGGCACGTCATCCATTCCGCCGGTGAAGTCACTGTTCGAGGCTTCCAGCTGCTGCGCCGTCGTCTCGTCGTTGACGTCCTGCTGTGGTGGAAGGTTAGTGGCACTGTGATTTTTGTTGAGTATTTGGATTATTGAATTTGACTGTCTCTGAAGTCTGAAATAGTAATTTGTGATTTTGGATATCTCTGATTACTTGATTATTGATTTGTGTTTTGAATATAAAATTTTTGATAAATGATAACTGATTTGTTCTGCTACTGTTGCCGATTTTTTTCTCAGTAAACTCATAAGCATTGAACTGTGTTGTTTTTCCTCAAATTAATTTTGGTTCATGTGATTTAATTGGTGTTTAGGGTACAAAATGAAAAGCTGTTTTTAATTGGATTTGCAAAGTGATTTTTGGTTGATTTTTTTTAATTTGGTAGTAGTGTTTATGATTGGGTTTATCTGGTTTTCATTCCTTTTGGATTTGGTAATAATGTGATTACTTGTTGCTGTTTTGTAGTGTTTGTTGCTAAATGATAGTTGTTCTTTCTTGCCTCTGTTTAGTAATGTTTATTAAAATTTTGTACATTTTCAATGCAAATTTATACATTTTCATTGCTAAACTCTTCAACTATGGATTGTAGTATATGCTGCTAAATTTGAACTCATCAAAGTTCCCTAAATTTAAGTTCTCTTTTGGAGGCACATATTCAATTACCAGTGGAATGATAAACAATCATGTATCACTTGGTAAGCATGCATCCTCTAGCTAATTCAATATAAATAGTAAATTTATTTATTTTCTTAATTCTTTACAAATTATTAAGGGGAAAATTAAAATACAATTAATAATGTCGGTACAAAGTTTTGGACTGACAAAATTACCTTTGTTTCAAGGGTTTTATGTGTCAGGAAATTTGCTAAGATTATTGTTATCAGGGACGGATTTATGTTGAAGGGAGTGGGGGCAAGTGCCCCAGTGGAATTTAAAAATTTGTTAATTAATACATAGTAAAAAAATTATTTGCCCCCATTATATAATCAAATTTGACCCCACTATAAGTGAATTTCACTCATTAACATCAATGATAAAAAAAATAACAATTCAAAATTCAAATGAATTTGTTACAATAACATTTAAAGAAAAAAGAATAAAATAATTATAGATTTGTTATTTTATAATTGTGACTAATAAATAAATTTAGAATTTGAAAAATATGTTTGTATACTCAGTAAATAGTACTGTTATACTGTGTATATATATTATATATATTTGATTATTTTTTAAAATAGAGGTAACTACTAATTTGATATCTAAAAGATTTAGACGCAGACAAAATAATCGTTAAATAATTTGAAAAATGTGATAAAAATAACTAATAAATATTATATTTATTAAAAGTGACAAAAAAATCTTTTAATATTTAACAAATGATATATCCATTTAATCTAAATATTTGATAGTCAATAGAATTCAGTCTAATATTTTATTATATTTGATTATAAATATATAAAATTATTCTGTTAAATTTATTTCAAATTAAATAAATTATCTTAGTAAACTAATTTTAATATTAAATTAAAAATGACTAATAAAAATATTAATCTTATATTAACTATTAAATAAAAATGGTTAAATAATAATAATAATAATAATAATAATAATAATAATAATAATAATAATAATAATAATAATAATAATAATAATAATAATAATAATATAAGAAATCAAAATAATACTGTTTATTCATTAATATTTTTTTTAAGTTAACTTTAATTTTTTCTGGATAACATCAGTTGAAAAAAATTTTTTAAATATGAATATTATAAAGAATCGATTTCGTAATCGTATGAGAGATAAATTTTTAAATGATTATTTAACGACATATATAAAAAGAAAGACATTTGATTGTATTGACAATGAAAAGATTATTTAATCTTTTTAAAATATAAAACCTAAAAAAATGAAATTTTAAATTATATATTATTATTTAAATTATTATTTTAATATTTTAATTTATTGATTAGATAATTTAAAGACTAATTATATTTTATAATAACAAAGTATAATTATAAAAATTATTATCATATTATGTATATTTTGCCCCAACTCACAAAATTTTTTGGATCCGTCACTGATTGTTATAATGGAAATTGTTAAAGTTTCAAAGGGTCATTCACGATTGCTCTGTGCTTGCAGCCTCTTAGCATCTTATGCCACTCATTTTGGGACAGATACAAATTTATGACTGGATTTTCTCATGGTGATGGTCAAGGTCATGCAAATTTATTCAAACTAGTTAAGCATTACTTGCCTAGTCCAGTATGTATGCTCTCTGGTTCCCTAGAATAAACATTTTGTGAATTCATGAATATCATAATATTTTTTGGAGACAAATTCACACGGGGAGCATTGTATAATCTCATGTTAACAACAGAGACAAAAATTCACCTCACTACACTATATAATCATGCATCCATACTCATATCTATTTTCAGTTAGTTTGTAGTTTTGTACTATAAGTGATTTGTACATATCACAGTAAAATAAAAAATAACATTGGTTACAATTGTTTATTGAAAATGTGCAAACTTAAGTCATAAAAGTTGTAATGTGAGATCTCAATGAATAAGTAGCTTTGCATTGTATTCAATGATTATTTGAACCTTCAGTGTTGTCTTCTTATCTATTTTTATGCTAATAATTCATCTCTACATGTTGCTTGACGAATTCTAAAATCGATCAAAAGGCGCTGTTGTATCATGTCTTACCTATTGTCAAGTATATTTGTACATTTTGTAATATTAATGTATTTATGTGATTAATTCCTATTATTTGTAATATTAAAGAGACGAAAGAGATATTGTTGGCTGAATGACAGGTTGTTATGAGACAAAAAAATAAGTTGAGTTATATTTAGGATGTTTATTTATAATTATTATTCTATTCTAGAACAATTTTTTTGGTTAAACTACGATTGGATTGGTTAGACCAGTAAATTAATAAACCAGTAACTAAAACGGTTCAATGACTGATCTGATTTTCATAACCTTAGTAAAAACTGGTTAGCTGCATTGTGAAGTTATAGTTCTTCTTATGCTTAGATTAGTTCTATTTAGAGTTTTAAGAAGACTCAGATCTCCAGACCCATTAAACATATGCATGTGAACATACAAATTGCATTCACAATAAATTTCTAATTGAATACAACCAAATTATCAACCATACATATATGTGAACACACAAATTGTATTTATAACAAATTTCTAATTTGAATACAATTAAATCACGAACCATATATCTATGTGGACGCGTAAATTTCCACTTTTACCATTCACATCCAAAAAACCAACCATATGTACATGAATACACAAATTTCCACTACAAATTTCGTAACTACCACCATGCATGTTCAAATTATGACAAATGATCTTTCTTCATACATCTATTAGCCATAATTTGATCACCTTGCATCTAAATTCATTTTTACTTTCTCACATTATATTGTGTACAAGTGTTTGTATGTCTTATAAATTTCTATTTAATGGCTTCTTTCTTTTTTGATGATGGCTTTCTTTCTGTTTGTTTAATTTCACGCGACAAAGCAATATGCTTCTAAGATCTAGCCAAAATTTTTTAGTCCCTTGTGTTGCACGAACTTCGTACTAGTTTCTAAAACATGTCTTCTTTTACTATTTGAACTTAAATGAGATAATTAATTCCGGAAATTACCCAATTATTCTTAAAATAAATCATCCTCTCTTAACAAGTAGAATTATCTACAAAATGTAGCAATAATATTAAGAAGATAAAAAAAGGTCTATACTTATTTTATTTAGTATTTACTAATAAGATAAATTTTAACTGCTTTTAATAAGTGTTTTTGGTTATCAAACATTTTCAAAAATATAGCATGTATTAACACCAACCTTTTTCTACATAGGAACAATTTAATTAGTTAACTTTACTTATATTATTTTTCTTTTGGACTAGTATAAAAATCTTATCACTAAGAAAAAAGCCACAAAGCAGCAGGTTTTAACGGCAGTTACAAAAAAATAGCTACTAGATGGAAAATGGCCTCGTTGTTGCGATGGGAGCTTCTAAAAGGTTGTTGCAATGGGAGCTTCCAAAAGTTTGTTATTTTGCGGCGGTTTTGTTGTAACCATTACTAAAAGAATTTATTAGCAAATTAACTTTTTTATTAGATATATCTACTGATAATGTACCGGACCATCAAGTTTTAGTTGAAGAGGCACCGTAAGGTAAACCATGAAGGATGGAGAAAAAATCATTTTCATTCTCTCATAGAATTCTCGAAAAAAATGATGACAAATTTGCAACAATAGTATACCAGACTCGGCAATGTATTGTTCACCAAAATCGGAAGTAATTGTTCCATTAGAATACGACAGTCGTGACTTTTCGACAACATGCGGTGTCGTAAGTCAACACAATGAGCAATATTGATAGAGTAACATATGTAAAGATCACGTTCTGTACAATCTTTAGAAATACATCTTTCTCTGTAGATTCGACATTGTAAATATTGCAGAAAGATATTTACCACCTTTGCCCCCGGGCCTTATGCTTATGTTTTGTAAATCTTTGCAATCTTTAAGATTGTCCTTTGATTTGGCACTGACTATATTATCATAAATATTTTTCTCTACATACATCAGTCAAGGTCATGACTCAATATATGATCCTGCAGTACGGAGGTCAAAGAACAACCTACGTAAAATTCTTAGTGATTGCTTTCTGTAACGATTTGAAACGTCGTCGTTCCTCCTACCAATCGAAATTCTCTTTTGATACTGGAACTTCAACTTTGTTAGTCCAACAATTCCCATGCCGATCCTTATGTAATTTTCTTCGTCTCTTCCACTCTTGGAGGACTTTTTCCTCTTCGAGGTTGCTTGTTCTCCACATCAATTCTTGCAATGTCTTCCTTGCGCATCCCAATTTTCTTCCCTTTTATTGCTCTTCTATACTTGGCCTCTTCTACAGAGATTATCTTTCTCCTTAAACTTATATGATTCATTTCTGCTATTGTCTTCATCGCTTTTTCGTTTGTCATATAGCGTACAAACATAAACAGGTAAACCTTTCAATTTTTCAACTTCTAGGATAGATAAATGTTATTGATTCGTCCCGTCCAATGAAACGAGTGAAATAAGTCATTCTTTGAAATATCTTGCGACAAATTGTCCATAAAGATTGAGAAAGAATCATTCTCCACACGATGATACGATTCCAAATCCTAAAATTTTTTATCCGTAAGTCCTAGTTTTACTCCACTCTGTTTTTCCCACTCTCTCACTCCCTTATCTCCCTCTCATCTCTACAATAACACATATGGAAAAGAGATTATGCAACAACCTGGTCTATCTTAGACCTAATAGATCAATTTTCTAATTTATGTACAAACCCTAAGTCAATTTATGTGAAAATGAAACTCAAATTTTTGTGATTAAATAAAAGATAAAGCTTTAAAGTATCAATTTTATTATCAAATTCTCTAAATGCTTTGTTAAAAATCATCCATATTAAATTAAACCCCTTATCAAAAGCAAGAAAATCTAGTGATTTATAGTAATAACAAGAAAGCAATAGAAAAGAAGAAAGTTATGAAACCCAAAGCCTAGAAGTGATAATTCATCAATTCTCCTCCTTTTAGTTGGAAATTATATTAAGAGAAATTGAGTGACCAAAATTTCTTTTTTATATTACATTTGAATTTATACTAATTAAATATTTTATTTTTTCATTAAAAATGTTACTCCTAACATTCTTCTTGTATTAATGAGTAATGAGTAAGCTGAGTAATGAGTGCTAGAGTAGTAAATTCTAAACTTTAAGCAAGAGGAGGCACAATGCATTTTTTTTTTTGTTTTTTACAGTATTTTTTAATTTGACAGGTCAAAAATTAATTCGTTACGGATCGAAATTTTATTTAAGGATTTGTCACTGGACAAGGAAGCCACAATGCACTTTATTCCTAATGTCTTGCAATAACTTTTGACTGTTCAAACACCAAGATTCAACATGTTTAAAACATTAAAAAAATCCTATAAACAAAACATATCAAGGCTTAGATTCTAACTACTATAAATACCATAAAATCATAAATGTTGTTAAAATATGTTTAATATTTTTATTTCTACCCTTAAGGTCCACCTCCATCTTAATGGAGATCCTAACAAACGTTGTTCCAAAGAAAGCAAGAAAACAAAAAGATGAGGACATATCTGGTCCCTTTCAAGTTCCGCTGCCAGCAGTTAATTGAAGACAAAAACTATGCAAATTGTTATTAATTACTCTTCCTTTCCTCCTAATAATTCACATAACATAGCAATTTAATCCTTTTTTTTTTTTGTCTATTGGGTTAATTATGAACATTTTTTTTTTCTTGAACAGCTCAGCTACTAGTTAAATATAATCCACACCACTGCACCTGGCTGAAAACTACATGCAACTACAGATGATTGTGTCCCGGCACAATGATATTGCACACCAAATTTATAGCAACATGAAAGCTACGAGTGACTGGCATGACATGGAATATAGTATAGAAATTTATTTTTGAACATTATTTTTTTTATATATATTCGATACAACTGCTACAATAATACTACATAGAAAAACCTAATTCAGCTCAGCCTAATTGGTGTATTTAATTAGGTTAAAATTCCGCTTTTCCTATATCTCAGATTTTACTCCCAAATGTACCCCAAAAAAAAAATACATGAATAAAAAAATAGATATCATGTAGGAATATATATTCAGCATTTATACAAAAAATTTAATTATATTATAAAAACATTTTATTTTGCTGTTAATTAAAAATAAAAAATACTACTCATACACTAAATATTCTTGACATTCGTATAAAAATATAATTATTATTAATTAATTGTGTATTTAAATTATTTTAGTTAATAAAATAAATAAAATGTGTTTTTAATTATTAAAAAATACTAATATCAAAATAATATTTATTATAAAAAATACAAACATAATAAAATTATTAAAAATATATATAAATAATATGTATAAATATATAAAAAAATATAATAATTGATTTGATAATTAATTTTTGTAGTGATATAATATGTTTTAAGTTCTCATCATATGGGAAGAAGGGTTCTTACTTTTTTGGAATCTCATTGAAATAATGACGAAGAACTTATGAAACGTGTACAAGTTTTTAATAACAAACTTTCTCTTTTTCAAGATTCAACAAAGAGAACATTGATTAAAGGGTAAATTATTAAAGGGTAAAGTATATTTTTTATTTCTGAAATTTGACAAAAGTTTAAAAAAAATTTTAAATTTTATTTTGTTTTAATTTTGTTCCAAAAATTTTCGATTTGCATTGCATCAAATATATCCCTGGTCTAACGGCTATTTTTTCAAAAAAGCTAAGATCAATTCAACAATAATTTCATAAGGACAACCCTCAACACAAGCAAATCAAGCATAATTTTGATGCATTATTGTTAGATTGGTCTTAAATTTTTTGAAAATTTAGCCGTCAAGAGTATATTTGATGCAAATCGAAAAACTTATAGGATAAAATTGAAACAAAATAAAATTTAAGAGTATTTTTGAAATTTTTACCAAATTTCAAAGGCAAAAAATATACTTAGCTTTTACTCATTATTAAAATCGTAATTGAAAATTTATTTCATTGGTAAAATTAATTACGAAAGATATAAATAATAATTTAAGTCATGATTTAGATTAGTTTTTTATTAATCTAAGAACTTAAAATATTCTCTTAATTTTTTTATAGAAAACCCATAATATTTTATTAATTTAAAAGTTTTAGATATTATTTTTTTTAAATCTTCTCAGGATTACAAATCACTATTTGATCAGTTTTTATACAATACAAAAACACACAATTCTTCACAGCATATTAAGTTCACAAATTTAACTACTTCAATTTAAAAACGACTCTTTTTCAAAGATCAGTTTGTAATATTTTACAATGAGAGTCAAATATTCTCAAAGTTACAACAATGTAATATAAACTAAGGTATAAAATAAAAAATGCATAAATTACAAATTTAAATCTTTTCTAAAATTTATTTTTCTGGAAAGTAAATTTTTTCTAAGATAAAAGAGTTGAACAAGAGAATAAAGAACTTCAAAAAAATCTGCAGCACTTTTTTTCTTGCATATGTATATACATATATAATGTTATATAAAAATATATTTTAAGTGAGTGTTAAATCAAGAACTTCTATTTTTGGGTAAAAAGCTTTTAACCACTCAGCCAATGTTATCATTTGGCAATTTGATGTTTTTGTTTATATAAAAGTCAATTGTATTTAGTGATATATAAATATTTGATTCTAACACAAGTCTAATTTCTTTACGTAGATCATCCTTATCCAGCGATCAGCTGTAATCTCTCTGTATTTTTTCCCGAAAATTCATATTTCCTGCTCTGGTGCTTCATGCCTGTGCTCGCGCTCAGAGTCGTGGTCGTTGTGCTCGCATGTTCTGTTTAGTGCCATGCACTATAAGAAAAACGCTAAGTACTATAAGATTTAGCGTCAAACATTAGTGACGAATTTACCGGCGGATTTTGCGGCGGATACAAGATAGCTTAGATTTTCCGAAAATGTTTATTATCGGATTTTACATTCCGATGCTAATTCTGACTGTGATTATTGATGCGAAATATGATTTTGTTGGCACTACTGTTACCGACGAATTTACTGTCAGTTTTAGCCGACGGTAAATGGATTTAATAAAATGCTGCATTGCACCAATTTACTGTTGGATTAATCTGACGGTAAATCCGACGGTAAAGTGGTATAAGATTCAAACATGAACCCTTCCTCCCTCACTTGCCCAAGTTCACTCTCTCTCTTCTCTCTCTCCTTTCATGCTCCACCATCGGTGGAGGTGCTGCCAGCGTCGTCGTCACCTGCCGGAGCCTCTGGTGCCACTGCCACTAAACGTTGTCTCCCCTGGAGCTGTCGATCACGGCTGGGGAAGTTAGGAACGCCACCTCTGTTCTTGGTGGCCACTGCTATCAGTGTTGCCGTCAATATTGGTACCACCACTGCTCCAACATCCTGCAGCCACGATTAAAGGTAAGTTTGGCATAGTTTTTTAATCTTATTAAGATTTTTTTGTGAATTTAGGATTTTTTGGTAAATAATTTATGAAATTATTGATTAAATTAGTGTGATAAAGTTTGTTATTAGGATTTGTTATAGTATTTTTTACTGTTTTTTAGATTTTTTTTGTGACTTTAGGATTTTGTTAGGTATTTTACCAAATTGTTGACTAAATGATGGTAATGGTGTTTGTGGTTTTCAATTTTCTCATATTTTTTTTGTAAGTATAGGATTTTATTATGTATTTTATTATCAAATTATTGATTAAAATAGGGTAATGCAGTTTGTGATTGGGATTTTTTATGTTAATTTAACGTAATTAGAAATTATAATTAAGTTAATGTATGTTAAGTAGGGTGAGATTAACAGTGTTCGACTTTGTGTAGTTTGTTGAATTAATTAGTTTCCCATTGTGAGTTTAATAAATTTTCTTTTTCATTAGAACGGTACTATTTCTCTGAGAATAATTAGATTTTTCTTCTTTCGTATTTTGTGCATCCGTATTTCAAGTAGATTTTCTATCTCTAACTCTAATCAATTGTTTAAGTTTTATGTTCGACTTACTTTTTCTAGGATTGCGTTTTAGGACGAAAGTGGGAGAAGGTCATGTAGAGGCGCCTTCTTGAAACTCTTGTTTGCTGGAAAATTGTGGAGTTATAAGGGGTTGTGCACTAGAACGGTTAGGATTTGATATATGCTTGCAGTTGTTTCCTTTATGAAAATTTTTGTTGTATTTATTTGAAGGATGTCTCTGAGTTAAGGAAAAGTTTGCCAAAATTTCATGCGATTTGATTTAAAACTTGTTTGGTTTGCAGAAGATTCTAATTATAAGGTATGCTATGCCGGATTTTGTAAAAACTTTAATAATTTTGTCTTGTTCGTCGAATTCTAGGGTGTGTGATTCAAAATAATTCCAAGTCATTGTCTTTGGATGTATGATAGAGATAACGGTGGATGAGGGGGATTAAAATTTGAATTCTTTGAGGGAATTGACGCGTTTGTTGGGCATGTGTTTAGCTTGGAATTGTTAGGTCTCAAAGGGCATCTAGGTGTCCATGTAAAAAGTATCGGCTAACTAAGTGGTTAGAACCTGTGGATATAACGCTTTACCTTTATTGTAACGGGTTCAAGGATGGGTATTGGATGTGAATGGAGTGCAAAGAAGTGGACAAATAGGGAATTAATAGGTCTGGGTTGAATTCCAATAGGTCTGGCTATCGATCAACGAGGGTTTGAGTCGAAAGAGAACTAAACATCGAAGACATGACTTGGAAGGGTAACCGACAGAGATACAACGAGATGGTATGTGATGCAACAGGTGTTACAAAATAGGAAGAGGCTGAACAAGAGTCTAACCGAGAAGCAAAGATATTTTATCATATGTTAGAATCTATTGCGAGACCGTTGTTCGAGGGAAGCATTCATTCAAAGTTGTCTGCATGTGTTAGAATGATGACTAGTAAGTTGGAGTCAAATCATACGCAAGAGTCTTTTGATAAGTGCGTCATCTTTTGCAATAAACTGGTACCTATCAAGACCTTTGGCATCCCACAAAACCAATATGAAGCAAAGAAGCTAGTTTCGAAATTGGGTCTAAAGTCATTGAAAATTTATTGTTGTTTGAATGGGTGCATGCTGTATTACAAGAGGATGCAAATGTAGCTTAATGCAAATTCTATAAATCACTGAGATTCTAAGTCGAGAGAGAATAGATTGGTAAATGCCGATTAAAGAGAGCTCCAATGAAACGGATGCACTACTTGCCGTTGATCTCTAGGTTGGAGCAATTGTATGCATTGATGAGTTCAACCCCTCACATGACTTGGCATAGTAACAACCAGAGAAATGATAGAACTATGATACATCTGTCACATGACGAAGCCTGAAAGCATTTTGATTAGGTCCATCCTACGTTTTCGAGCGAGCCTAGAAACGTTAGACTAGCTTTGTGCTCTGACGGATTCGCACCAAACTCCAATTTCGGTAATGCGTACTCGTATTGGCCTGTAGTCGTGACACCTTATAACCTGAGTTCCAAAATATATATGAAGAATCCATACATGTTCCTCACTTGTATCATACTTGGACAAGTTAAAGGAGTTGTGGATTAATGTGTAGAAACATATGATATTTCAACGAAGACAAACTTTCAACTATGGGTTGCCTTGATATGGACCATTAAAAACTTTTCTACATACGCCATGTTGTCAAGTTGGTCTACTCAGGGTAGAATGGCATGCCCCATATGTATGGAGGATATATAAGCATTTTGGTTGCCGAATAGTGGTAAGAATTTGTGGTTTGATTGCCATCGAAGATTCCTCGACTATAATCATTCTTTTCAGCACAACAGGGACTTGTTTAGAAAGAATACAACTGAGCACGAAGAGGAAAATTGAGTAGTAACCAAGTTTGGCATCGTGTTAGTAGAATCCCAAAGATCATCAAAAATAGGGCAACTTTGAGACCTCCGGGATATGGTAGGGAGTATAATTGGACTAAACAGAGTATATTCTGAGAGTTGCCTTAATGGAGAGATAACTTGGTTTGACATTGTCTTGATATGATGCACATTGAGAAAAATGTGTTCGATAATATCATGCACACAATAACGGATGATGACCGAACAAAGGATGATGATAAGATACGGTTAGACTTGATGGACATTTACAGGCGGTCAGATTTAAACTTAAGGAAACTTGATAACGGGTCATGGGCTAAACCGAAAGCGGTGATCACTCTAACAAATGAGCAGAGACAAAATGTTTGTAGGTGATTAGGGGATTGAGGTTTTCTAATGGTTACGCCTTTAACTTGAGCAGGTGTGCAAACGCGTCATATGGTAGGCTTGCTAGGTTGAAGAGCCATGATTATCACGTCTTCATGGAGTCTTTGCTTTCGGTCGCGTTTAAAGAAATTCCAACCAACATTTAGAAACTTCTCACAAAAATAAGTGAGTTTTTTAGGGAGTCATGTGCTACCAAACTTAGCATTAATGATCTCATAGTCATTGACAGGAACATTTCTATCATACTTTGTAACCTAGAGAGGATATTTTCTTCATTATTTTTTTACGTTATGAAACACTTAGCAGTCCACCTACCGTACGAAGCAATACTGTGTGGGCCAGTAAAATTTTGGTAGATCTACCTATTTGAGAAGATGATTGGTTCATTCAAGCGCATCGTGAAGAACAGGACTCAGATTGAGGGCAGCATCTGCAAAGCATTCCTACCTGAGAAAACATCCGCATTTTGCTCATTCTATTTTCATCCTCATGTTGAGTCACATAGAACAAGGGATGTAAGGAACGATGAGAGAGGAGAATCATCGTCAGGTGGAACAACATACCCAATCTTTGACCCGGAAGGAGCTGCATTAGGTGTGGGCAGTGACTACTGGTTAGAGCAGAAAAAAACGATGCCGCACATCTATATGTGTTGCTTAACTGTGACCAGATTTAACCATAACTCATGTGAGTTTATTAAGTCCTCGTAAATATTGAAATCAGTAACATTCTAACATCTTAATATAATCAAAACTTCTTTATCCTATTCTATAATATAGGTTATTTCAAGAGGCAAATTCTGATACCTCATTGAACAACTTTTCACATTAGTTTAGAGAATACATCAATGTGTAGCTACATGATACAACAAATTCAAAACCAGTTGCACTTAGTTGGAGCCCAATAAATAAGGGCACTAGCTATCCAATGTACATTGTTAATGGATATTGGTTCCATACCTTATAGTGGTTGATAAGGAAGAAAACTAATAACACCGGAGTTTGGGTTCGTGGGGATTTAGGCGGGGGTCACTCTGATTGGTTTGGTGTGTTACACAACATAATTAAGTTAGAGTATTTCTATCGTACTACGTACAAGGTGTGCGTGTTTAAATTTGAATGGCATGATCCAAGTTTGCGACAAGGAACACGAAAACACAAGGACTACGATATCACTCAAATTAATCTAATCAGGAAATATAGGCACTACGATCCTTTTATTCTGGCTCAAAATGTACGACAGGTGTACTTTTTTCCTTATCCGAGTTCATGTAAGTATAGTTGGGTGGTTGTGGTTAAGACTAAGCCAAGAGGCCGCATCGAGTCTGATGATAGGACAAAGGGTCAGGAACCTTTCTAGATTGATGACCCAACCCTTTTGAAAATGGTGGTTGATACCGGTGAGTCGATTACCCTTAGTTCTGCTGTTACGGATGATGATATCATTGACCTTGGATTATAGGATGACGCACTACCATAACATGACAATGATCTTGAACAAGAAGACGGGGTTGACGTGGACGAAAAAGAGGAAGACGAGTTCGATGATCAGGAAATGATCTCAGAAGAGGACTATGGTAAACCAGAGGAAGAAGATGATGAATCTGAATATGGTTAATGTAAATATAGTTCTATGATATGTATAATTCTTTAGCAAACATTCAGAAGAACGTATTGTAATAAACATTGTTTCAAATATATCAATGACCATATATCATTCCATACTTTTACGTTGTTTGTTTGATATTTCACTTCAAATTTAAAGCACTATTTTAATTATGTTTGTCATTAGTTTATGCTTTAAATGGACGAAAAATAATTATTTTTTAAAAAAATAAAAATTTATTTTCGTCGGATTCTACCGACGGTAACAACTAATAATTTTTTTAAAAAAAGATCTCTAAAAGACGTTTCGTCGGAACTGCCATCGGATAAATCCGACAGTAAAATGGCGCGAATATGCGCAACATGGCGTGAACGTTATCGTCGGATTAATTCGACAATAACGTTCTATATGTTTCGTCATCCTACCCCCTTATATTCTACCGCTAATTCTGACGAAAATTAGCGTCGAACTAAAAAAATCCGACGATAAATATTTTCTGACGAGGTTTATACCGTTGCATTACTTCCGTCGATAAATGACAGTATCCAACGACCTTTTGTAGTAGTAGTTGTTGTGCTCTGTTTAATGCCATGGTTGCTGTGCTCTGTTTAGTGTCATGGTCGCCGTTAAAAGTCTTCATTTCCTATTAAAATAATTATTGCTTGAGCTTCTTTTTGGATTTTTACTTAATTATTTATCAATACATGACATTTTATTGTGTTGTGATTATGATCATTATTATTGTTTATGCTAATTAGGTGATTTTTATCTGCGCAAAGGTCATAAACTATCGATGGTGTTGTTACAGCAAATGGAATACTCATGGACTTACAATGATTCCATTTGTGTTATTAATTTAAACAAATGATTTTATATAGAATTGAACATTTAATGATTATGTTGATTGTGAGATAACTGCATTATTTGTGTTGAATTTTTAATTTACATGCTCATTAGTTTATATAATAATATTACATCTTTTTGTTAATCTGCGGATAGAATCAAATATCTATAAATTAAGAACGACTATAATTAGAGTTGGCATATTCTCAACTCGTAGATAGAATAACGTTGAATTTTAATAGAAAAAAATTAACCCGCAAATAAAATTAAAATTGAGTTCAAATCCTATCCCATTCTAAAAAAAGGTATCCCATTCTAAAAAAAGGATGTTGCTTAAATACAAGTTTTCTTAAAATACATTTTTAAAGTAAGCACTTCACGCTTTTAAACTTTTTCGCATATAAAACAAAGATGTTGCTTTTAAAATATATTATCACTTTAAAATTTATTTTTACTATACTCTATTTACTTAGACTCAACTTCTAAAGTTATGTTATGTTCTATTAAATTCAGATTTTATCTAATTTAATTTGCTTATATTATTGTAGTATATTACAAACTTAAACAAATATAAATATAACAATTAATAAAATTATTAAATATTATATAAATTTATTATTAAAATTTAATTTAAAATATTATAGAACTAACAATCTTATCTATTTTATGATGACAGCTATACATTACAAACTATTTTAACACAAATAATACACAATAATTTTTCTACCTCACTCACAGTAGAGAGCAAAACACAAAATTAAACTTGGTGGTAATTACCATCATAATCACTATATAATCATATATATGTCTGAAATCATCAAAATAATAAGCAGCAGAAGAATACCATCATAAGATGCCGCGAAAAAATTGAGCAACTTAGAAAACTCTTCTTGGGATGTTTCAATTACAGGTGATGAAACTTGGTAATTGTTAGGGTCCCATATTGGGATCACACCGCTATTATTTGATGTGCAGTAGTGTTAATTACCACCAACTTTATCTTCATCTGTCATCCATCAATGAAGGCGATGTTTTTTCATTCATGTATTTATTAAGTGTATGTATTTATTAAATGTATTTAATGAACACAAATTTACCATTTTATTTTTTATCATACACATTAAAGTAGTAGTCCGTTTTATAAACACATGAAAATTAGAAATATTCATTATAAAAGGTGAAATATATCAATTTTTTATTTTATATGTGCTCTAGATAATAAAGTGGATGGCCGGTCACCATTCACGTCTGTTTGAAAAAATTTAAAATTTTTTTTATAATTTTTAACTTATAAAAAGTTATATTATTGGTGTTTAGTATAATTTTTAGATATATTCTTAATTTTACGAAAAGTTGTTTAAAAATTTTTGAAAAGTTAAATTTTATTTCTCTCCTTTTAAAAATTATTTTATCATTCTTATTTATTACATAATTTTAAAATAAGTATTTTTATGATAATTTTTTAAATACAAAATAATTTATTTATAAATTATTTTTAATATAAGCCTTTATGTTAACTTAAAAAAAAAACTTACTTAAATTATTTATATAATAACTCTCAATCCTAATTGGACTTTTCTTTTTGTACTTTTTTCAATCCCTAATTCTCTCTTAATATTGGCTTATTGCAGATGTTCTTTCTTTGAATACTTATTAAATCTGTATTTTTGTTAAATTAAAGTGGATATTATATTTTAATATACACATTCATATCCATCAAATTGGGGATTCTTATACAATAAAAAAAAAAGAAAGAAAGAATAGTGTTGGGGTGACCCTACTATCATTGATTTTATGGCGTTGATTACTTAATTAGTGGTCCATAATGTCGTCTTCTATCTTTTTTTTAATATTTTGTTGAATATATATATATATATATATATATATATATATATATATATATATGTCTTGTTTTCTTTTTATAAATGGTCAAAAAAATTTAAAAATAAAAAATATAATAAATCAAATTTTGATTCCAATGTTTACATGATCTTTTTAGTTATTTAAATAAGTTTAATTACTTTATTAATTTCTATAATTTTATTAAATTTATAATTAAATTTTTTTAATTTTTTTTAATTAAATTTTTTATGTATAAAAATTTATTAAAATTAACAGAATATTCTTTTTAAAAAATATGTAATAAAAAATCTAATTAAATTTTTAATTATAAAAACTTTCAATTTATAAAAGAATATTCTATTGATTTTGATATTTTTTATATTAGCACGAATTTAATTATAAAATTAAAAATAATATAAAAACTCAATTAAAAAAAAATATAAAGATCTAATTACAAATTTAATAAAACTATAGAAATCAACCAAATAATTAAATCATTTATATATTCTCATAATCTTGTAATAAAATTTCGGATCAAATTCTCATATAGTTTACCAAATAAAAAACTTATTTGCTATTTATAAATAAAATTATTTTTATTTTATCATATTTTAAAATACCCAAATAAATAAATTGGGTGAAACTTTTACTCAAATACACAAAATAGATATCCCTTACGTACATGTGCATTTTCACACTTCTATGTAAACCGTGGGAAGCTACCACGGTTTCTGATTTTAACATAAACCGTGGCAGCTAGCAACGGATTATGAGGTGCGTGGTTTGTGTGTAAACCGTGGCAAGCTCCAACGGTTTACGAAGGGAGAAAGCGAAGCATAAACCGTGGCAGGCTCCCACGGTTTATGAAGGAGGAATTTCCATTTATTTTTAGATGTTTGAATGCATCAATGTGATATTATTTAGACTGTGCATGATAATTGTGACAGAATACATGTATATAATAGAAGTTCAAACCGCTTAAACTATCAAATACATAGCAGATAACATTAGACAATTCTCAAACCTTTTTAACTATCAAATACATGGCAGATATCAAATTACAGAAGTCTAAAATACATAAGGCTAAATAGCATACGAAGAACATAAACTAACATAGTTCCTACCGGACATGACAATATGACATAACTAATCAGAATCCTCAATGGTGTCACTGTCATCATCATCGAACTGACCGAGCAGGTGACCTCCGGTGCCACACAATGGAGGACGCCTCACCCTCCTAGGTCTCTGCTCTACCGCTGGTCCTGATGGCTGTGCGGGAATGGCGCTGAATGCTGAGGCTGGGGTCCCTCCTAATGGAATTCATGGGTTAATCGGAGATGCTGCAGGCTCGTTGAGGTCAACGGCCAACTGAGGAAGAACATTGTCAGTCTGTGGCTGGGGATCAGCAAAGTGGGACTGGTCGTCAGGCATCTGTGGCCTATAATGGGTCCCATCATCATCCATGAGCATGTCTACTATATCCCTATAGAAATCTGACTCAGTAACAGGATCATCGATGTCCATCCCAACAGCCGCGGTGGTATACCCAGCAAACGCATGTGGGGCGACATTCCCAAAGAGCTGAGAGCTACTACCCACATCGTAGGTCGGCTGATCCATAGCTGAGGCTGAACCAACTACATCCTCACCAACACCATGCTGAGTGCCCTGATCATCAACGGAAGGTACTCTACCTCGAGTCCCTCCACGGCCGTCCCGCCCTGCCTGTCATCTACCTCTACGTCGAGGAACACGATAATCCGCCGCATCTCCATGATTAGCTCTAGGGATGTCCTCCTCCAAACGGTCAGCCAGCTCTTGCCACTCTCGATCCGTGGTACGGGTGCCTATACGCCGACGCCGATCTACTCGCCTGTTATCTGGTCTGTCGTAAACGTGCACTCTAGGAATCTGTGCGCCACACGGCACCACCACTCTAGGTAGTCTGATGATGGACCGGGATCAAGGACTCGATCGACCCAGATGACTGAATGAAGCTAGTTCTCCTAATGCTGATGCCACTCCCGATAATACGTGGGGAACCACCTGTCCCCACCCCTGCCATCCTTCACATGTAGCCAATCTATGTTCAGAGCTGGCTGAGGGAGATGCTGAAGACCGCCAAACTACGGTAGAACCCGGTCGACCTGATGCCACTCAATCGCAGCAAAATATATCAGGCTAGTGACGGTCATCCATAGCCTACGGTGCTCGTCAGCTAGTATCTCCGGGTGAATAACAGCACCAACCTCGGCAGAAGAATAAGGCTCCCACACAAACTCTATCGAAATAGTAAGGGTTTCGTCAGACCACGACACTTAACATAAACCATTGAAACTAAGAGCAATAACTAAATGACTCACATCGTGGACACGCAATCGATCCAAAGAAAGGCGTGCAGACACTAATCTTTGATCCCCTGGATCGTTCCTCGGCAGATACGTAGCCCACCTACAATTTTAATTGAAATCATGTCATAACTAGAAATAACACATGATGTTGAACAACTTGTGAACCGAAAATAATAAACCGTACCTGGAGGCAAGAGGAAACCCGAATACATCAAACCCACTAGGCCTCAACGTGGGAAACCTCCAGAAAATCCAAGACTGTAGAAGCTGTAGCGGCCCGGCCAAGTTAACAATGTTTCTGTTCGTCCCACGACAAAGACATCTATACAACCAGGTTAGTGCAGCCGAACCCCAGCTATATCTGCCCAAGTCGTCCAACGATGCCAAATAAGGCAATCAACGAAGGTGGACCTGGTTTGCATTTTTGTCCGCAAACAGCTGAGACGACAATAGCATCAGAATATAAGCACGGGCGTATATACGTACGGTCTGTAAGACTCCAAATTTTTATAAATTAAATAATTGACTATTTACAAATTATTTGTATTATATTAAGACGTAATTTTTAAGAAAATTATTTTGATTAGACAAAATTTATTATTACTATTATTATTATTATTACTATTATTATTATTATATTATTATTATTATAATATTATCCTAGCTATCATTTAGTTTCCCTGAAAACCATTAAGGGAAAAACGAAAAGAAAGACAAGCCACGTTGTGGCTTATGTATATATGTATATATATACATATGAATTGAAATTGAAACTCGGTTACAAGCATATATATATATATATATATATATATATATATATATATATATATATATATATATATATATTAATTATATTACTTAACCTTATGGAAGTAAGGCCAAACGTGGCATACATGCAGATATTAATATATATAATCAAGACACATAATCCATTTCATTCAATCATCAAAACATCTTTATCCCATATTTGTTCCTTTCATCATTGAACTCATAAGAAAAGAAATAAGGAAAGGGAAGGCCGAAGCATGCAAGAAAGAAAACCGTAACCCCATCGAATTTTTTATTTCGATTTCTTGAGATTCGTAACTCTAACGAAAAATCTAATCCAGTAAAAATGTTCGTATCTTTCTCCTCTATATGTTGGCGTTATTTTTGTTCGGTGGAAGTTGACGGTGACGTAGCTCCTCTTCTCTTTGAGTTTGGTTAACTGGAGTTCTAGAAAGCACAAACGATTTCTGACGCTTTCTCCTTCAGTAGTTCGGTCAGAAAACTTTTCTGGAGGTCCTGTTAGTTTGATTTCGTATGGAGGTAGGGTTTGGTAACTTTATAATAATTAAATGTGAGTTTGATAAGTGAATGTTGATTTAGCTGATTATTGCGTGAATTTAAATGAGTTTATGTTAAATTATTGTTGAATTATTGTTGTTTGTTTGAGATTTTGATTCAGTTATGTATGAACAACTAGGTGGGATGCTTTGATTATTTTGGGAATAAGAAATGGAATTTTCAAAAATTTTAAGAAATATATTAACTGATTTTGAATTATTAAAGAAATATTTTTGCTGCTGGAGTCGGTTGGATTATTAATTGTTTTAAAGATTTTGGAGAATGGCATAAAGATGTGGTTTTAGTTTTAAAAGAAAAAGAGAAGATAAATCGGCACGTGTACTTATGTGAATGATTGAAAGGTCACGAGAGGGTGACGGAAAGTAAATAGTTATGGTGCCGATGTGAAAGTGTTAAGCCGTGGGCTTTGTTTTTGAATGATTGTGCGGGGACGCCCGTGTGTATGGAACAGCTTCCAGGAGAAAGTGGCACATGCTTCAATTAGAGAATCAGCGCCTGCAAGTACTTGCAGAGGTCATGTTCGGCATACTTCAGCTGGAGAATCAGCGCCTGCAAGAAGTGGAAACTTGCAGAGGTTATGCCGCTGGAATGCCTTATCTGACTTGCGGGTCGGATTGCGTCGGGTGCGGGTCGAAACCGACAAATGAGCTCATTACCTGCGATAGGAATAGACATGCATCATACTTGTTTGCGCATATCTCTGTGCTGTGTAACTCTGTGATTGTGTGTGTGTGCTGCGTGACTGATTGACTTCTGAGTTCTTTTATTATTCATACTTATAAGTGTTTTGTTGTTAGTTGCGGTTGGTTAATAATGGCAAAATGAACTTAACTTCTAACCCCGACCCTACTAAGAACTTCCCAATTCTTACCCCCTATCTCCACCCCTTTCAGCTACAGGTACAAAGGCTCATTGTCAAGTTACGAGAGCACAGAGGAATATGTTTATAAGTTGAGTTGTTAGGATTTGTTTTCCCCTCGCCTTGTTAGTTAGAGTTTTTAGAGGGGCAGGATTTGTTTTTGGGAATCTTGAAATAAGTTTATATATTTAATACTATGTGAATATATATACTTTTGTGATTTAGTGGCGTAAAATAAAGTCTCTTTTCGTTTTCTTAATTAAAGTTTCGGTTCGTATTCGCGAAGGCTCAATATAAAATAAAGATAGTATATGATAAAAAGGTTTAGAGGTAAGTAGCACTCAAACTTTTAGTACGATCATGAGGTGCTAAAAGTTAGGGTGTTACACGGTCTCATCAGTAGCATCTGCTGGGAGAACCTGGAACCTCTCATGGAACCATGTGTAGCACATTGTCATCTGCTTTACTTTACTCTGCGGAGGTAACTCCCCAAACAATTCGCGGAACCACACCCATGCTGGTCTACCGTGCTCCATCAGATTCTCAAACTCAGTCAGGCACCCGCTGACGGGCTCACCCTCGATCGGCAAACCCAGCTGATATGCCACATCTTGCAAAGTAATACTACACTCACCAAAGGGCATATGGAAGGTGTGCGTCTCAGGACGCCACCGCTCAATAAATGCGCTAAGGAGAGGCTCATCAACCCAGAACCACTGGCTGTTCAGCCTAGCCAAATGATACAAGCCCGCCGTCTCCAGGTAGGGTATGATCCGGTCGTGTAAGGGCATATTCTGTTGTCTCCTAACGCCGCTAATCACCCTAGCAGGCTGCAAAATGTGGGCAACAAAATCCCTCAACATACGACCATTACTAATAACATCAGACGTAATTTATAAAAAATTATTACAAGTCTCACATTGGTTTTCTTAATTCCCTTATTATAGCAATAACAATAATTATAATAATAAGCGGTCCAATACTAACAAAATCTAAGAGTAACAATAATAACTACCATTATCAAAAAAGAAGACAATAATAATAATAATAACAATAAAATTACTAATACTATGCACTCAGAATAACAACAAAAATTAAATGTAAAAAAATAATTCTACTAACAACAACCATAATAATATCAATATTTATATAAATAGTAATAATAAGAATATTAATAATAATAACTAACCTCGGCGTCGATGTATCCAGCCACGTGAGCGACGCCATTTAGTTGGTACAAGCGATCCTCATCCTCCATGCTCCACCAACCAAACCTCTTTCCAACCTTCTTTACTTTCCAGATATTCTCTCAAACCAACAACCCTCAAAATTTACTTTGTGTCACAAATGATCCGTCAGAAGCTTCAGCGGATTATGTATTTATAGACCCTCACACGTAAACCGTGGTAACCCATAGCGGTTTACGTTCACTTCGCACTCTTCATAAACCGTGGGAATTTGCCACGGTTTATGCTTCGCTTTCTCCCTTCGTAAACTGTTGGAGCTTGCCACGGTTTACACACAAACCACGCACCTCATAATCCGTTGCTAGCTGCCATGGTTTATGTTAAAATCAGAAACCGTGGTAGCTTCTCACGGTTTACATAGAAGTGTGAAAATGCACATGTATGTAAGGAATATCTATTTTGTGTATTTGAGTAAAAGTTTCATCGAATTTATTTATTTAGATAAATTGTTCTTTAAAATATTTTAAAAATATTTCTACTCTTAAACGAATTTTAAAATATTTATGCCAGAAAATTAACAATTTAAAAGTATATTTTGGTACTTTCTCATCTATATACGGAGAGAATGAGGGAGCCTGACGCCATTGTAATTGATTTAAGCTTAGTTTACAGATCAATGTGTTCACATAAACCGTACTTGTATGAATATCTTTCAACTTCTTTTTCCCCTAGATTGACAATTGCAATCATTAGTCTAGGTTATATGCTAAGTTATATAATATGTTATCTATTTATTTTTTTATTTTTCAAACCAGGAACCAACATTTTGTAACGCAATAAATTTGCCAATATATGCGGAAGTAAGATCGTAGTTCTTTGATTATTCTAATTCATACTTCTTTTAATTCCGCTCCCCAAATCCCAGTTAGAAAGAGATAAGCGGTAAAATAAAGGGACGGTGATAGAGAATGGATCTTTTCAATTGTTAAAAAAATTAAAAGTGTAAAGTATGATTTTATTGTTTTTTTCATATTTATTCTTAATCTCACTTATAAAATTTATAAAATTAATAGTAGAAGATCACACTTTACTTTTTTAATTGTTAAAAAAATTAAAAAGATTAAGTGTGATTTCTAATTTTTCATTATTCTCTTTTTATCTTTATTTTTAATTTCATTTATAAAATTAATAATAAGGGATCATACTTTACTCTTTCAATTATTTAAATTTTAAATTACAAAAATTAACAAAATCACAATAAAATCCAATACAACTAAATTAAATTTATTAAATCAAATATAATTTAAACAAAAATTTAACATAATAATACAAATATAAAATTTTTAAAATATAAATTAAAATAAAATGAATTAACTTTATATATATATAAGGCACTTAAGTAAATTTAATTTTGTATAAATTTTGTGGGTTTTTCTAGGGAATGGATCCTCTCAATTGTTAAAAGAAATTGAGAGTGTAAAGTGTGATTTTTAATTTTTTATTGTTCTTTCTCATATTTATTTTTAGTTCCACTTATAAAAATAATGGTAGAAAATTACACTTTACTCCCTCAATTGTTAAAAAAAATTGAAAAGATCCATTCCCATTTTCCTAGAGCGAATACCTCAATTTTCATCTCGTCTCATTTATTTGCGAGAATGAATTTCTGTTTCCATAAAAATTTTGTAGATTTTCATTAATTTCTTTATCCCAATTCTTACAAGTATCTCTGGGTATGAATTTTTCGCTATCTCTAACGATAAACATAATTATAACTAACAAAGCGAAGAAAATCAAAATTTTACATAAAATTTTAAAAAAATAACTTAAATATATAAAACGTGAGATGGTAATAAATTTTAAATTGTATAAATATAATTATTTCACATATTTTGTTTATAAAGAAGATAAATTGTGTTATTTATCTCGTTTACAATAACAAAATAAGTAAAGAGAGTGAAAAGAGATCTAATATGTTAAAAGCATATAAATGTGAATATAAAATTTAATTTATTTATTTAAAAAATCCCTCACATTTACCTATGAGAAATGGCAAATGGCTAACCAAATCTATTCGGTGGAGTTATCCATTAATTTAGGGCTGCTATTAATAATGAACGGAAATGTTTGGTAACCAAATAAAATCAACCAAAAACAACCATAATTTACCTTATTTAACATTTATTAATTGTTGCGACAATTAATGAATGCAAATAAGGCAAGTTTCGACTGTTTTTTATCTCCATAGCATTATCCATAATGAAAAGTTCCATAAAACAAGTCATAAACCAACAAATAAAAATGAACCCCCAGTTCAAATTGGTTTCATAACAACTGAGAGTGTTATCTCAGTAAGAATCTTCTGGAACCAACAAAAAGCTTCAACAAGTTCTAGCTTTGTTGTCGGATTACAGAGATAAAAATGTATATGTTTCCAATACCAAATATTCCATTAAAATTCCCCCAAAGAAGACAGATATAAGGTGTAACCACTCATCAACCTTAGCTACTCCCAAAAAAATGGAAGTGCAAGTGAGTCACCATTTTCAACCAATCCATCATGTCCCATTTGCAGCATCCCATTGCAATGAAGGTTGGTTGTGTTAGCATCAAGAACTAATACTTGATGGCTACCAGGCTTATCAACCGCAGCATCGAATTGCTCGGTCCCTGAGGACGGAGACTGTGTTTGTGTTTGTATTGTTGACAGAAGATAGAGAGCACAACCTGCATCAAAACACCCAGGTTTGCCATCAGAAGGCAGCGGCTTCTTAAGGCCGAGCTTTGCAGTTGTTGATGGGGCAATGGTGCTGCCACAGATAGGCTGGTGGATTGGAGTTCCCGGCATTGCTGTGGATTCATTGAATGATTTTGGAACATTATCTTGCCAGAGAAGAAGCTCCTTGTCCTGCCTGTGCTTGTCGATTCGATATAGAAACCGGTGATGATCATACTCAGCTTTGGCTCCGGATATGGATGCAGCAGGCCACATGTTTCTCACAATAGGGTTTGCATACGGTTGAGGGTTACCAAAATGCAGGATCCTAGGTCCTAAAGTTGTACAAAGGAAAAAGACACTGCCACAATTAGACACTTATGAAAGGAAAGAAATATTGGCAAAATATTATATAATTATTTTAATTTTGATACATTGACACTGAATGACTATTTAAGACCAATAATTGAACCCCATTTGAAAACTACTCCATTTCAGAAGAAGTGTCTCTTTCACTTTTTGGATTCATTGAAAAATCAATGTATCTAACCAAAGAGAGTTATCTAGATACATTAATTTTTTAGGGAACCAACAAAATGAAAGAAAAACTTATTTTAAAACGGAGAGAGTATAAAAGAAGTTTCACATTCTGCCCTCATGTTTCTTCAGAACGGATAATTACTTGAATTTTATCATCGGATGTACCCAACAGTTATGATCAATACTAATCCTAGCATTTACTTCAGTTTAGCAAAAGGTTTTAAATTGTTTATGCTGAGCACCAAATTTTAATTCTAGTGTAATAGCTTCATATCACTAACCAGCGTAGAACTAAATAAGGAAATGAGTGAGATGACCAAGATTTCTTGTTTCTTTCTAATTCTCTATTAAGGTAACAAAACAACTCTTGACTATCTTCTGCTAGTTCCATCTTTTCATCTCATTTTTTACACAATCATTAAGTTAAAGATCAAAACACAGAACAGAAAGGCAGCTAAGTTGGAATAATCTAGGAGATACCACACACAAACCTTTGTAATTGTACATGAACTTCTCAGAACTCATGAGGAAAGATGGCGGCTGAGGTTTCCTCCGGCGCCTATTATGCCCATCAAGACGCTTCCGGCAACTCCTCTTAACCTCATCAAACTCCCCAAGTGAATGAAACCTACAACAACAAAATTGGCACCAACACAGCAACAACAACCAAACAATCAAACAAAGCCTTATCCTACCAGTTTCAGTCAGTTACTTGAATCAAAGTACTCCAAAACACCCCAATGATAAACCATATCCCACTTCAAACTATCTAAAACAAACAGTAGAAACTCAGTTGTAGTCAACTTCATATAAAATTGATAGCAGAGAGCCATTAAATGACAATTTAGTCAGACTTGTTAAATCATTTAGAGACTCTCAACTATGAACCTCATCACCAAAACAAACACAATTGAACAAATTCCCAACCAATGAGTTACTAATTTCATTTTCAACTTCAATTTCCATACCTGCTGCATTGTTGGCAAAACCTCTGCTGCTTTCCCCCAACCAACACAACCGGGGTTTTGGAGTGCTTCTCGCAGACCCTGTGACGCCTATGATACTCCCTGCAATCACTAAGATCAAAGCTGCATCCATCAACCAAACAAGACAAATTCTGTGGCCCATTTTGCAAACGGGATCTCTTTGCCGACGACGACGAAGACGACACAGTTCTTATTGATGATTCTTCTTCTTTCTTTTCCAAATCAGAGGCCTCACCGGCCAGGCGCAAATCAACTGAAGAAGCTTCTTCACTGTTACTATTCTTGTGAGAGGGGTCCAACTCAGATGCATCCCAAGCAAACTCTTTCCAATCCCAATCCATGGCTTTAGCCACCAGCAACAACACCACTTTGCTTCCACACACACACACACACTATGATGCTTTCTTCCTTTATATCTTCTTTAATATTTTTCTAAGATTCCAAACCTGAAAAGAAAAATACTCTCAAACAGGAATCAGAACTCATTAGTCATTACACACAAGGAAAAGCAGAACAAGGCTTTGACTTTTATGGAGGAAGGAAAAACCAAAGATAAGAAGAAAGTGGGTCAATGAACAAAAAAAACAAATAAATAAAGAAAAAGAACAAAGAGGATTGTGAATTGGGTTCTCAAAGGAAGCCAAGAGAATAAATACTCATGTCCCCAATTTTTTCTTTTATTTTCAATACATGTCATATATGCATTATCTAAAATAATCAATCAAATGAGAAAAGAAAAACAAATTAAGAAAATAAAATAAAAGGGAAAGTATTGGAAGATTAGATCATCCTGAAAGTAGTGACCACAAACATGATTAATGTCACCTCAAGCTCAAAGCAAGTTGGCCTTCAAGAGAGAGGGGTGTTGAAAAGAAATTAATGTCAATTTTTAAGGATTTTGTTGTTTTCTGTGATAGAAAAAAGTAATAATAACAATAATAATTATAAAAAAAGTTTGTAGCTCTTCATGACCAACTCCACCTACATAGTTTTTTGCTTTTAAAACTTACATCTCCCAAGTTTGAACAGATTGAGAGGCACAGAAGGCATGTTTGGAGTAGATAAGCAGAGAGGACTTGTGTTGAAGATTAGCTTACCAACTCAAAATTCAATGAGAGGTGGATGGGGTAAGGAAGAGGCTGAACCTAAATTAATTAACTACTTTGCTCTTGCCTCATCAAAATTATTCCTGGAGAACAGTGAGATCTGTTTCTTTGTTTTCCAAGATCACACTAAATTTGGTTTTTATGATAGTATCGATTTAACTCTTAAAATCTTTTAATATTATAATTTTAAATAAGTTTATTAATTTTACAAAATTTGTATTAAGTCTCACGATTTTACGATTTAAATCTTGTTAAAATTTTATGTTTTAAGTTCTTAATTTATTTTTTCGATTTCAAGTAAAATCTCAATTTTCTCTACGAGATTGGTTTTTATTAGTTAATCAATTTAATTTTTAAATTTAGTTAACATTTGTCATATTTTCTAAAACATTACTAATAAAAACCTTTTTAAAAAAACAAAAATATTATATACACATTATAAATCAAAGGTCAAATCAGTATTTATATATTTATATATTTATATTGATAATCTTTTTATTTTATTTTTCGTAAGATTCTATTCATAACGTATAAATAATAATAAAATATCAAATAAGAGAATAAGAACATTTTTAATAAACAAATTTATCATCAACTCTTTCTTTTAAATTATTTAATTAGCATGTAAATAATTAAAATGACAAATCTTATTGAAATTTTTTTAGTATAACTTAGAATTTTCTCAAGATTTATTGAATTTTTCTATTTATTTGTATTTTTTAAGAACAAAACTTGAATATACTCACTTTTAACACGTACTATCTTTTAATTATAAATTGACATAATTATTATAATAGTTCTTTTATCCCTTACATGAATAATTATTTAAATTTCTGAATTTAATTGGTTAAAGTACTTTATTAGTACATGCTTCTTAAACCCATAATTCATTTTTTAATAAAATATTTAGGCCTTAGTTTATCTTAAGAGTTCTTTCAAAATATTAAAAAAAGGATTAATTTCTTTTCTTGGACCACAGACACCAAAATAATAATAACAATAATAATTGTAATAATAATAATAATAAAGTTGGAAATTTTTCTAAATTTCATATATTTTAATCCAAGTTTTATTCGCCATATAGAGACATCACTAATTTTTCAACAAGAAGAAATCTCCAATGTGTCATATCATGTGATCTATCAAGTATATTTAAATATTGATCTAATATGCGACTTATATCCATAAAGATAAAAGGATACATTGATTTTGTATAACATCAATATCAAATAAAAATGATTAATGCTTGCTTCACTAAAGCTAATCTTTTATCACAAAAAATATTAACTAAATTATCGTCACAAATTTTTTAAAACAAATTTAAGCTAATGGCCCATAATTATTTAGCCCAAGAATTTAAAAGTTCCACTAGCGCATATATTTTATTTGGGTTGCGTTATTTATAGTAAGTTGTTCCTGATTCTAGCTTCTAGTTTTATTTATTTATAATTTCTTCTTTGGTGACGTTGTTGATTAAAGTAATGAATGAGACATAAATAATGGCGACTAGAATAACGCATTGGTGGTGGCAGCCTATGAAAAGTGACTGCAGCTTTATTTAGACTGTTTCGCTGCAACTTTACAGTCGATAAAAACAACAGGAATGGGACTACATATGGCAGCTAAGCCAGTTGCAACAACATGACATTTCAGCTTCTCAAAGTTTGAATTGAAACTATTCGTTGTTTATTTAGTTTCATTGCTTTGGAAATTTTTATGGTCCCAACCAACTAAGAAGCTCAGTAACTCGGCCCAATAGCTGTGTTTCAGTTTAACATAGACTCCTAAATAGACCCCTAACATTATGTGGTTAAAAAATTTTGATATGGAAATAAAATGAGTGATATACTTTAACATGGTAATTTTTGGTATTTTTTAAAATTGTGGGAGTACACAAATCGGACCCTCCGATTTGTGTTTAAAAAGTTAAAAAAATTCAGAGTAACACAAATCGGAGTGTTCAAAAATTTGAAAAAATTCAGAGTACACAAATCGGACCATGCGAGTTGTTTGATTTTAAAAATTTGATTAATAAATCACATGGTCCGACTTGTGGTTAGGCAAATATGAATTTCGGAAGCTAGAAAACGGACCCTCCGAGTTGTTTGTTGTTATCAATTTTTTTATGAAAGGAAGAACTCGCATGGTCCGAGTTCTATTCACTGACACCACATGACTGTAAAGCACCTGTATTCCCCACATCTGAGTCTAACACCACTTTTTCTTCTATATTCAAATTAAAAGGTGACATTATGTTTGGATGTTTGATACAAAATAAAAGGAAAGAAAATAAATGAAAAGAAAATAAAAAGAAAGAAAATAAGAGGAAAAATAATTTTTTTTATATTGTTTGGATGAAGAGAAAATAAAAGAAAAAAAATAAGAAGAAGAATTTTTTTGTTTGAATATAAAGAAAAATAAAAAGAGAAAAAATTATCATGGAGTAAAATTACTTTATTATCTTTACATATATTAATTTCACATAGAGAGTGAGTTAGGTATTTTGTTTTTTGTTGTTAAAAGGGTAAATATGAAATTTTAACAATTTTTGGCCTTCTCTCTTTAGTTTTCTTCCAAGCATTGAGAGAAAAAAATTATATGGACCCAATACCAATCTTTTTATTTTTCACTCATTTTCTCCTTTGTTCCAAACAATAAAAAATGGGTTTTTTCATCCATTTTCTTCTTTTTCATTTTTCTTCCTTTTAAAATCATTTAAACCAAACAATGACCAATAAGCTTTAATTCACATGGCATATCTCCCCCTCCCCACCTCAAAGGTCTCGAGTTCAACTCCTATCGACTGCAGTCGAGGAGAAAAAATTGGTAAGTGTGTGTTGTACCTAAGATTGAGGATTGTCCAATTCATCTAGGTATCTAGGATTGGAGGTTGTCCAATCCACCTGAACAAAAAACAAAAAAAATAAAATTCAGATCCGCAATAAATTAATTCTTGATCTGTCAAATCAAAAGATACTATAGTCAACTAAATTGTAAGATCTTTAATCAATTTGAGTTAGTTTAATAATATTATAAAAAATTAAAAAAATATAAAATAAATTTATAAGATAATTATAATTAGTAACCTCTATGTTTTTAAATAATCTTTATTTTGTAAATATATATTCATATAGATTTAAAAAAATCAAAAAATTATAGAGTAAAACCCTACACCGATTTCTAACTATTTCGCTAATCTCATTCCACTTCTGATCGATTAGAAAATGATATTACAGTCCCTAATGATTAACTCTGTCAGACATTCTACCCTCTTTGTTAATGTTTTCGTCCAGAGCTAACGGATTTTACCTACGTGTCACATTAGCTGATAACGTATCAAGGAACCATTTCAAAGGATAAAATGTCCCCTGCCATGTAACAATATGCTGCAATAAAATAGGATAATTAAACTCCTAAAAAAAATTTCAAGAGACACTTAAACCACTAATTGATTTAAACATAAACCTATAATGAACCATGAAATAGGACAAGTATCCCTAAATTTTAACAAGTCATTGTACCTGCTACTGCACTGGTTGTTGGCCTTAGTTGGTAATAGTCTTAGTTTCTTGATGTTGCTGCTGCTTCTTCTTCTTTGAGACATGTGCAAGAAAGGGTTGGTCTCGAATGATGTTACTTTCACCACTTTGATTGATGGACAATATAAATATGAAAAATTGATTTGGCCTAAAAGAATTTTCAAGTAATGGTGAATCAAGGCATTAGGCCGGATTTAATCACGTACAATGCGTTAATCATTTGCAATATTTGCGATTTAGAAAAAGTTAGGAAACTTGTGAATGAGATGAGTGAGATAGGTTTAAAATCTAACAAGATCACGTTCACAACACTAATAGATAGATATTGCAAAGATGGGGACATAAAATTTGTATTGAAAATCAAAAATAAAATGATGACAGGGATTGAACTTGATGAGGTAGCTTTTACTGCGCTCATATTAGAACTTTGCAGAAAAAAAATGAGAAGGAGGAGAAAGGAACTGAGGCTGCCGCCAACTTAGGCCAGCAACCAGTGCAGGAAATACAATGGCTTGTTGAAATTTAGGGATATTTGTCCTACTTCATGGTTCATTATGGATTTATGTGTCTACATTTAAATTAGTTAAGGGTTTAAGTGTCTCCTAAAATATTTTTAGGGTTTAATTGTCTTATTTTACTACAGCGTATTACTGACACGACAAAAAGTATTTTGTCCCTTGGAATGATTCCCTGACACGTCATTAACTAACATGATACGTAGATAAAATTCGTTAATTCTAAATGAAGACATTAATAAAAAGAGTAAAATGTCTAACAGAATTAATTGTTAAAAGCCACAATATTATTTTTTAATCGATACGAAATAAAATGAGAATCAGCAAAATGATTAAGGGTCGAATGAAAATTTACTCAAAATTATATAAAAGTTTGAAGAAGTGAAGATTTATTTTATAAAATTATCCTTAATAATTTTCCTATTTATTCGCTCTCTTCTACTATATTAATATTACGAATTATAATTAAGAAAAGATAACCAATGTAACGTTGCATAAATTTTCTAAATATATAATTATTTCTGAACAATAGAATTTCAAAAGTGAACAATTATTTGAGAAGGACAGAGAATTATATACTTTTTAGTATAATATTTGTATCAAAACAAAACTTTTGAAGTTTTAAGATTGAAAGTAGCGGTATAAATAGGTACGTGTAACTCAATTACTTGATCGAAATTGATTCGACCTGATTTAATTAGTTTGGTTTAAATATTCGTTCGAGAAGAAATCAGTGTAAGTTTAATATCTAATACTATAAGAAATGTGCTAAATATCATTTTTTTATTGACGCTTTCAGTTGTTCTACGGATAATAGATCTTATGTTTGGTAAATTTTGGAATATTTTGAAGAGTGGTTTTGATTGGTGCATTGAGAATTTGGATAAGAATTTTTGGTTCTCTAAATAAAGAAAAGAGGAGTAGTTATGTAATGAAATGTATTATGTTCACATTTCTGATTCAAATTTCCAGATTTTAGATCTGTGGTTGGTTAGGGAGTAGTACCTTAAGAAGGTCTACTCTCTTCTTCACTAGGTTTTGAATGGAAGCATTCTCTCCTACTACCCGGATGTGCAAGCGGGTTCAGTGGTAGGCTGAATTTAGTCCGGTGGGGCGGCTAAGATTTATTGTAACAACCTAGTTTTTGGATACATGAGACTTTTTTTAAAGAAGCGGAGTTTTTGAAAGTTTAGTAAAGGAAGCTCCTCTACTGTACCTCAACCTACATCATCCTTATGTCATCATTAAGTAAGAACCTTTTCTGAGATAACCTCGACGACACAATTGCGAAAAGCCTAATTTTTGAGCCGCTTCGATTAGGAGTTTTAGATTCTAGTTTTCGTCGTTAATCTCAATTTGACAAGCTAAACTCGACTCGTGAGAGAAGATAAATAATAATATAATATTATTATATTAATTGATCTGCTTTTGTTAAAAATGGGAGATAAGTTTAACCGGGCTCATAATCTACTGGTGCAGGTTAACACCAATACTCTCTTATGATTTTAGCAATGCTAATGCCTCATCATATATATTCTATTCTCATGTTAATTAATTATATTACTAGTGTCATCTATACTAGTAACTTAGATATTAATCTCTAGATGTGTTGTTAAGTGTGTTCTAATACATCTAATTTTAGTAATTATACACCTGAGATATTTTTCAACCACCTCCCTAACTAGTTAATCATCATCAAGCATGTTTTTTCCCCACCTCCAAGATACTCCAAGCTGCTCATTTCCATCTTGAATGGCCGAAAATAAGAGAGAAAGAAAAGAGAGAAAACTTTGAACATATAGAACTTCAAATCTTGATTTCTTCCAAACCAAAACTCAAATCAAAATTCCAAACCAATTAAAGTGATCCTCTCTTTTTCCTTTTCAAAATCATGTGATTTTTCATGGTTCAAATTCAGGTTTGGTGGCTACTCATTCCTTTGTTTGATTCAGTTTTGAGAGCCATGCTTAAAACTTGTGTTTTCTTGATGTTTTTTCATAGATCTCTTACGTAAGGTGACTTGTGGGCCAAGAAACTTCAATTTTCATCTCCTCGCCGTGGCAAGCAACGCCGTTGTTGCTGCCTTCAGCAAGCTTCTACAGTTTGGTTTCGCGATCTCTATCACTTCTAATAGGTAACTCTTCGTTCTTTTAGATCTACTTCATGCTCTAGTAGGAAGAAACAAAGAATGCTGGTTCTGTTTTTATTATTGTGTTTTCAACTTTCATTGATTTTTTGTGATGTTGTTGTTAGCTTGTTACTGCTGCATTTTCCGTTGTGTTATTTTTTTGCTTTAGATTTTATTTAGTTTGAGACCTAATATGTTCTATTGAACTGATTAATCTGCATCATTTGTCCGAAATTAGTACAAAACATGGCGTATGTGTATTTTCTGATGTAAGTGTTTGAATGATGGTTAAATGCAATAATACACAAAGCACTGCTAATCTGTTCCATGAATGTTGTGTTAATGTTTGAATGATGTAAGTGTGTATTTTGGCTTTCAATTTTTAATTTTCTTGCTGATGCAGAAGTATATAAAAGATCATAAAGGTGCTTGAACAATTTTTCTTCTGGATTGGAGGCTTTTGCCCTTCAGAAATTCTAAAGGTGATGCTTACTATCTAGTTAAATAAAAGATGTTGAGAAAGCTTTCTGATGAACGGATTTTTGACGGTTTAGAATTTCACTAATGAAATCTCGTTGCAAGTATAGTTTCTAAACCAACAATAATTCTTTCATACAAAAGATTGTTTGTCACAAGTAACAAACCCCTAATTTTATAAACCGAAGTATTCAAACCTCGGGTCGTTCTCCCTAGGAATTACAATAAAGTGTCTTGTTATTGGTTATGAGTTATTTTGGGGTTTTGGATAAGAAGCATGAAAAGTAAATGGCAATGAAAATAAACTAACAACTATAAAAGGCTCTTGGCAAGGTATGAAAATTAGAAGTCCTATCCTAGTTATCCTTCTCAATTGTGATGAGAATTGTTCATTGCTACCACTTAGTTAACCCTTGCTAAATAAAGGAAAGTCAAGTGGATGAATTGACTTGAGCCACAAGTCCTAGCCAACTCCCAAGGAAAGACTAGCTTTAGTGCACTCCAAACCAATTAGCAATCTCTCCAATTATCAATCAACAAAGGAATTAGATAACTCAAGTGTCACTAATTACTCTACCTAGGCCAAGAGGAACAAAATCTACACTAAAACTAAAAGAGACATTTCAACAAACACATAAAGTGCAATAGAAGTAATCATTATCAAATGCAAGAATTAAAGGAATCTACAACTACAAAAACAAGAGATCAACAACAGAAAAGCAAAGAAGACACATTTAGTATGAATTACCTCTTATTGAATTGGAAGAATGTAGAAGGAACAATACTAGATCTACAACAAAATATAAGAACAACATAAAGGAAATTACAACAAAAGAGTAGAAGAAGATGAATGTAGCAACAAAGAATTGAGAGGTAGAAGTGGAAGAAAGCAAAGATTAAAACATAGATCTAAGAACTAATCCTAATCCTAATCCTAGAGAGAAGTGAGAGCTTCTCTCTCTAGAAACTAACTCTAACTACTAAACTATGACTAATGGTAACTAACTTTTTTTTCCCTCTTCACTCCTTGGGTTAAATAGCATTAGAAATGAGTTGGATTGGACCCATAAGGCTTTAGAATTCGCTGGCCACGTTTTGCTTTAAGTGAACCAGGTGGCAGCAACGGCGCGTGCGCGTACTATGCACGTACGCGTCACCATGTGCAGTTCAACCATAACAAATCTTATATCGTTTCGAAGCCCCGGATGTTAGCTTTCCAACCCAACTGGAACCGCATCATTTGGACCTCTGTAGCTTAAGTTATGGTCATTTAAGTGTGAAGAGGTCGACTTGACAACTTTCCGGTTCTTTCATTTCTTCATGAGTTCTCCAACTTTTCATGCTTTCTTTCTTCATTCCCTTGATCCATCTTTGCCTCCTAAACCTTAAATCACTTAACAAACATATCAAGGCATCTAATGTAACACCCTACCACACTAAGCTTTACGCTTAAGTCGTAAAACGAAGGTGGTGAGGTATTACGACCTCTAAAATAAAATGAGTACATATAATAGCAGAAGAATTATGGTATGCTAGGAGCCTTGAAGAAAAGGGGGAAATAAAAAAATCGCACAATAAAGGCGCTACGCTCAAGGAACGAGTTAGCTTACGTGCTAAGAAAACCATAACTATTTAACACAAGATAACAGAAGTGGGAATAGAGTGCCAAAGATACATAATATCAAGCTCCTAACTCAGCCTGCGAAGTCAAGACTGGCCGGAGAATATTTACACATATATACATATATATCCAAAACCCAAAAGTACATATATACAATCCTGCCTCTCCATAAACCTCTAAGAGGATCAAAAAGAATAAGTCTTGCGGAGAGAAAGCTAAGTACATATATATACATCATATCATAACAAAATATCCCAGTAACCACTCCGCCTCAAGAGTCCAGACGCCTAACGAGATGCCTCTCGACCTGCATCTGAAAAACAACAACATAGTATGGAATGAGAACCGGAGGTTCTCAATATGGTAAAGGTGCCCGCATAGTTAATATAAAAGGTATCGGGAAAGCCAGAGGCATTCCTAGAACTTCGACACTCAGATTTCAACCTAAGAATTCAACTAAACCAGAAATTAGGTAAGTTGTCTAAGGTATTCTAATTCTGAATCTAACTTTAACCTAATAATTCACGTTCTGTCTCCTCTAATCCTCTGAATCACTGGTGGAACAACCCTCTCTCCTCACACCTTCGTCAAGAGGAATTTCTAAGAAAACATACACATACAATTCAAGCAAAGAAAACACAGATAGAGAAGCATTTATAGCAAGTAGAACAAGTAGTGGATAAGCAGAATTAAACAGTTAAGCAAACCAAAACAATGCACACTCAAGCAAACAAACAAATGCATATGATGTATGCCTGTCCTATGGCTGATGAGTCTCATCTGTCGGTTATACAGCCAACCCGACAAGTCCTGGTAGTTAACCATTGGACAGTCCCTCTGTGCGCGCATCCCCAAGCTCAATAATATTCCATGGAGTCAAACTCCAAGCTCAAATATAATATTCCATGGAGTCACACTCCAAGCTCAATAATATTCCATGGAGTTACACTCCAAGCTCAATAATATAGTATTCCATGGAGTTAAACTCCAAGCTCAATAATATAGTATTCCATGGAGACGAACTCCAAGCTCAAATATAATATTCAATATTAATATATATATGCATGCCCATGGGGGAATCCGGGGAGTTAAAGTGCCCGGTCACATCTTGCGACAGAGGGTCAACAAATAGTATCAAATACACAAGCCACATAATAATCTCTTTCCCTTTTAAAATGTTACCTCAAATCAAAACTCTAATTCTTAAAGAAATTTTGGCATTATCTCCTCTAAGACTCAAATTTTTGCCACCCTTCAAGGGTCCCAACTATCAACCAAACACCTCTCAGTCACTCAAATCATGTCCAGTAACAAATTATTTCATAATCAAACAAATACCAATATTAAATCTTTTCCCAAACTGACCAACTTCAACAGCAAATTATTAACAACAGCTGAACCACACATTCTATTCCATATACACAATCCATCAATTATACATTCAGTCCATTCCTATCTTAAGGTCTTCTAGCCTGAGTTTTCACGTGACATTAAATGTTAACTACGAGAAACCAAAACCATACCTTCGTACGGAATCAAAATATTCAAAGCTCTGGAGAAGCTTTCTAACCGAGCTATCGAAGAAGAAAACGTCCAGAATCGTCTATGCCTCCTAAAATTCCCGTTGGCCAAACCCAAAGAAAAGATGAACTATGTCACTGTCAACTTCCACTAATAAAAAATGGTACCAACGTGTAGAGGAGGAGGTTACGAATACTCTTACCGGATTAAATTTTTGATTGGAGTTACGGATTTCAAGAAATCGAAGCCGGAAGTTCGGAAGAGTTTATGTTTTTTTCTCTTCGTTACGTTCTTCCCTCTCCCTTTCGATATTCACGTGTATATATATATATATATATATATATATATATATATATATATATATATATATATATATATGACCGTCTTAGCTTTTTTTTTATTATTATTATGTATAAATTATAAACCGCCTTGGTCTCTCTATTATATAGATGCCATATATATATATATAACACATAACCTAATGCATAATGATAATAACAATATATATGTAACCTGATGCAAAATTTAAACCACCTTTTATCTCTTATGCTTTATAGCTAATAATAATAATAATAATAATAATAATAATACTAGCGATAGTAATGATGGTCATGTAATAATAATAATAATAATAAACGTAATAATAATAATAATAATAGTAATGCAATGAATATGATATATATATAAACTTATAATGCAATTTAATACTTACGGTAAGTATATATAATAATAATAATAATAATAATAATAATAATAATAATAATAATAATAATAATATAAATTTGATTAAATTTAAATTATTATAAAATTAGTTTAATTATTGATAATAAAAATAATTTTTTCTAAAAATAAAGAATTCTAATTCTATAAAATAAATTATAACTTATTTATATTTATATTTTTAAAACTGAGGGTCACTACATTCTACCCACCTTATAAAAATTTTCGCCCTCGAAAATTGATATAACATGGAAAAGATTCATACTAACGTAACTTCCCTTCTTAAACATGTCAAAGAAAAACAGAAAGATTTGACATGCTTTGTTTGTAAATCCAGGATATTCTTAAGTTCTGCCAATTCTAATGGTTCCACCTTTCGTAATACAATCGAAACTGGTTCAGTCTCTAACACTAAATCTATCACAACTTACTTTTTCTCTCGCCACCTAACCGGTTATCAAACAGATATTTCTATCGGCCTAAATTTCTAGTATGTATCTAAGTCCAAAACTACGCCCAATCTTTCTAGTCCTAAACTTCCATATCTGGTTATGTAACCTAAACGAAAGCGGGGTCCTAGCTCTATACAGAACAAATCCTTTCTACGCATTCGGTATCATACTTACCTCGATCCTGTCGTGGCCAACCCGTATCTGCGGCTCTCCCACGCGAACAATCCCTAGACATATGTCCCGGTGCTCCACATCGAAAACACATTCCCAGTCCGTACCTGCGCGGCTCTTCTGGAGTGGTCTCACCAAAGCCTTCCTGTAGCAGTGTCCACTTCATGGAGCAATCCTCAGCGAGCTGGCTCTTCTTAACCAACTCAGTGAAATTTGTTAACTTTTGTGGATACACATAATTAAAGATATCTCTCCTTAGTCCTTTCTCATACTGAGCACACTTCCATTCCTCATAATCAGCTGGATTTCCTTGACAAGTTTTTGAGAAATGGCACAGGTTGTCGAATTCACGGGTATAGTCGGCAACGGACATATCCTTTTGCTTCAGCTGCATTAACTCCAATTCCTTTGCAATGCGAAACGCATGCAAGAAATATCTCCCATAAAACTCTGTCTTGAATCCATGCCAAGAGACATCCGTTAACTCCACCTGCAAGGTATGACACAATTCTTGCCACCAATTCTGAGCATCTCCTTCCAACATATGAGTCACTATCTCTACTGACTGTACTTCAGGAACATGCTGAGTGTACAAAAACCTCTCCACTTCTCGAAACCACTGATCAGCCTCCAGGGCATTGGCGTTTCCGTTAAACCGAGGTGGACCACTCTTGAGGAAGTCAGTAAGGGTCATAGACCTATAGTATCGACTTACGTTACTTGTACTAGCACTAGGGTTTCCACCTGGACGTCCTTGCATTGGTTCAACCACGGGATTTCCTCTCTGAACACCTCGTTCGGATCCACGAGACGACATTTGGTCCCTGTTCACACCAAACAAGTGATATTAAGTTGATCAGTCTCAATATCGCAAGTTTAATGTTTCAAGTTCCAGATGCATGCTCATGAACATTTATGCCACATATATCAATCAGATATCCTAATAGCACATACACACACCCAGAGTATGCCCAGAAGCATAATCAGTCCATCCCTCAGGCTCTATAGGAACGAACTGCTCTGATACCATAATGTAACACCCTACCACACTAAGCTTTACGCTTAAGTCGTAAAACGAAGGTGGTGAGGTATTACGACCTCTAAAATAAAATGAGTACATATAATAGCAGAAGAATTATGGTATGCTAGGAGCCTTGAAGAAAAGGGGGAAATAAAAAAATCGCACAATAAAGGCGCTACGCTCAAGGAACGAGTTAGCTTACGTGCTAAGAAAACCATAACTATTTAACACAAGATAACAGAAGTGGGAATAGAGTGCCAAAGATACATAATATCAAGCTCCTAACTCAGCCTGCGAAGTCAAGACTGGCCGGAGAATATTTACACATATATACATATATATCCAAAACCCAAAAGTACATATATACAATCCTGCCTCTCCATAAACCTCTAAGAGGATCAAAAAGAATAAGTCTTGCGGAGAGAAAGCTAAGTACATATATATACATCATATCATAACAAAATATCCCAGTAACCACTCCGCCTCAAGAGTCCAGACGCCTAACGAGATGCCTCTCGACCTGCATCTGAAAAACAACAACATAGTATGGAATGAGAACCGGAGGTTCTCAATATGGTAAAGGTGCCCGCATAGTTAATATAAAAGGTATCGGGAAAGCCAGAGGCATTCCTAGAACTTCGACACTCAGATTTCAACCTAAGAATTCAACTAAACCAGAAATTAGGTAAGTTGTCTAAGGTATTCTAATTCTGAATCTAACTTTAACCTAATAATTCACGTTCTGTCTCCTCTAATCCTCTGAATCACTGGTGGAACAACCCTCTCTCCTCACACCTTCGTCAAGAGGAATTTCTAAGAAAACATACACATACAATTCAAGCAAAGAAAACACAGATAGAGAAGCATTTATAGCAAGTAGAACAAGTAGTGGATAAGCAGAATTAAACAGTTAAGCAAACCAAAACAATGCACACTCAAGCAAACAAACAAATGCATATGATGTATGCCTGTCCTATGGCTGATGAGTCTCATCTGTCGGTTATACAGCCAACCCGACAAGTCCTGGTAGTTAACCATTGGACAGTCCCTCTGTGCGCGCATCCCCAAGCTCAATAATATTCCATGGAGTCAAACTCCAAGCTCAAATATAATATTCCATGGAGTCACACTCCAAGCTCAATAATATTCCATGGAGTTACACTCCAAGCTCAATAATATAGTATTCCATGGAGTTAAACTCCAAGCTCAATAATATAGTATTCCATGGAGACGAACTCCAAGCTCAAATATAATATTCAATATTAATATATATATGCATGCCCATGGGGGAATCCGGGGAGTTAAAGTGCCCGGTCACATCTTGCGACAGAGGGTCAACAAATAGTATCAAATACACAAGCCACATAATAATCTCTTTCCCTTTTAAAATGTTACCTCAAATCAAAACTCTAATTCTTAAAGAAATTTTGGCATTATCTCCTCTAAGACTCAAATTTTTGCCACCCTTCAAGGGTCCCAACTATCAACCAAACACCTCTCAGTCACTCAAATCATGTCCAGTAACAAATTATTTCATAATCAAACAAATACCAATATTAAATCTTTTCCCAAACTGACCAACTTCAACAGCAAATTATTAACAACAGCTGAACCACACATTCTATTCCATATACACAATCCATCAATTATACATTCAGTCCATTCCTATCTTAAGGTCTTCTAGCTTGAGTTTTCACGTGACATTAAATGTTAACTACGAGAAACCAAAACCATACCTTCGTACGGAATCAAAATATTCAAAGCTCTGGAGAAGCTTTCTAACCGAGCTATCGAAGAAGAAAACGTCCAGAATCGTCTATGCCTCCTAAAATTCCCGTTGGCCAAACCCAAAGAAAAGATGAACTATGTCACTGTCAACTTCCACTAATAAAAAATGGTACCAACGTGTAGAGGAGGAGGTTACGAATACTCTTACCAGATTAAATTTTTGATTGGAGTTACGGATTTCAAGAAATCGAAGCCGGAAGTTCGGAAGAGTTTATGTTTTTTTCTCTTCGTTACGTTCTTCCCTCTCCCTTTCGATATTCACGTATATATGTATATATATATATATATATATATATATATATATATATATATATATATATATATATATATATATATATATATGACCGTCTTAGCTTTTTTTTTTATTATTATTATGTATAAATTATAAACCGCCTTGGTCTCTCTATTATATAGATGCCATATATATATATATATAACACATAACCTAATGCATAATGATAATAACAATATATATGTAACCTGATGCAAAATTTAAACCACCTTTTATCTCTTATGCTTTATAGCTAATAATAATAATAATAATAATAATAATAATAATAATAGCGATAGTAATGATGGTGATGTAATAATAATAATAATAATAATAAACGTAATAATAATAATAATAATAGTAATGCAATGAATATGATATATATATAAACTTATAATGCAATTTAATACTTACGGTAAGTATATATAATAATAATAATAATAATAATAATAATAATAATAATAATAATAATAATAATAATATAAATTTGATTAAATTTAAATTATTATAAAATTAGTTTAATTATTGATAATAAAAATAATTTTTTCTAAAAATAAAGAATTCTAATTCTATAAAATAAATTATAACTTATTTATATTTATATTTTTAAAACTGAGGGTCACTACATCTAATGGAATGAAGGTGAATTAAATTTATTTATTTTAAGACCTAAAAAGCATGTTTTCACTCTTAAGCACAATTAAAGGAGAACATACAAAACCATGCTATTTCATTGAATAAATGTGGGTAAAATGTGATAAAATCCCCAAAAATCAATACAAGATAAACCCTACAAATGGGGTTTATCACTTTCTCATTGTGAGTGAGAGCACCAGCTTTGCATGTAAATGGTGATATGATGCATTATTAATAATTAAAAAAAAAACGTTTTGATTGCATATCTGGTCCCTAGGATTGAAACCATGACAGAGCAACAAAGGTAAGACATAAGAAACCTTGGAAAATCTTGTTAGCAAACAGAAGATGCTCTTTCACAAGGCATGGACAAACTTCAACAAATGGTTTTAGAATCTATAGCAGTAGGACAACCTGAAGAACAAACTAACACTCCAAACATGTCTACTAAAGTGGAGAGATTGGCAGGTCTAGTGAGCTTTGTGAACCAAGTAAGAAATTTACTTCACTTTCTTGAATGAAAAGCCGTTAGTTATATTCAATTTAACTTCCACCGGTTTATTATTTTACCGCTGTGTCAATGACATCAATGATTGAACATAATTCTGCAATAAAGAATTACTCAATTTGATTTCAACAAATTTATTTTAGAAGTGATGAAACTAGGAAATAATATAGTGTTGTTCCAACTCATGTTACTTAAAGAAACAGAAAACAAACAAAAGAAGGAAATGAAACATCTTCATTCACTAACTTGAAGATTGAGCACAAGAAAATTGAAGGAAGCTTTACTTTGTTGACATTTTCACAGCCTTTGCTTCACGTGACAAAATATTTCTCAAGGGCAGGGATACTTCTGAGCTTGCTGTAGTCTATTCATCTTACATATCAAAACTGTTATCTAGATATAGAGGATCCAACAATATTGGAGCATTGATTATAGAACCAGGCAAGAATTTTATGAGCTTGCATAATTTGAAGTCCTCTTTTAATTCCAAACTCTCCTCTTTTCCCTCTAATAATCTTATCTATTGATATTACTTTCTCCAATGAATAAATATGAATGAGAAAAATAGAACAAGAATCAGTTACTCACTTAACACACATCAGCGTGATAATATATTAGAGTTATGCTCACATTAATGCAATTTTCTGTGTAAGGAAAATATTGCGTATGGTCTCTACTCTCTAGATCTTCCAAAAAGCAAAAGTTTCTTGCTTTTCTATCTTGGTTTCTTAGGATGTTTTCATTCTTTAGTTGTTCCATTGTCTATTTAGATTTCTAAATTAAAATAGTTGCACCTACTTCCCTAAATTTCTATAATCTCATTTGGATCTGAACTTTTCTTTAGTTATACAAGGTGCTGGAGGAATGCATATGGTTGGTCCATTATTTCAGCGAGTACTTGTTAATGAGTGTTGGAGTAGAAATATTCCGATTATCTTTGATGAGATTTTATAGTCTATTTTATTTTTATGCTACCAGGATTTATAGTTAATTTAAAATTTAATATTTAGGTTTAAAACGTTGATAAGTATTAGTTAAAAAATATTATAAATATAAAGTAAATATTGATTTTGTAAGCTTTTATGTATTTAATGTATTGAAAAAACTAAAATTTTCTTTGTTTAATTTACTTCCTTTACTAATACTCTTAATTCACTTTTTAGTCAAATGATAGATAACTATACAGCAAATTTGTAAGGATAAAAATTAAAAACTTTGGGTTATTAGCTAACCTTTATAATTATATACGCACGATTATATTTAAGTTACTAAAAATTTTATTGACAACTATGATTTTCCTATAGCAGGAGGGTATGATAAAGCTGATTCATTTTTCTCTACATTCTTTTTATATATTTTTTTATTATTTTTATTTTTCAGTGCTTTTGGATGCAACAAATCATGGCTTTTCTATTTTTAAGTTCCAAATTTTTATAAATATTTGATATTTGATTTAGCCATTTAGCTTTTAGTGCTAGTATTTTGTGTTTATGAAAAGTCATGTTCCTCAACAGTCTTGATGTCATATTAATGTGATATGTCCTCTTGTTCTGGTTACCTCAAGGCTCTCTTGCATGGACATTCTAACTTTGCACATGCTTTGGGTTGCATGGCTGCTGTTAAATCAATCCAATGGTTTAAAGATCCTTGTTCCACTACAAGATTAATATTTAATTGTGGGAGAATTTTAGTGGAAGTTTCTCAAAACCTCCACAATATATTCTATTTATGGCAATTTAAAAAACCTCCATTAATAATTAATTCATTATTAAAATTTAAAATTCTCCCTACTCAAAAGTCAAAATGACAAAACCTAATTTCCTCTTTCGTAGAAATGAGACTGAGGTTGAGAAGAGAACCACGATGAAACCCTAAGTTCTGTGCCGCCGTTTTCGTCGCTTCCGCCGCCGCTTCCGCCGCCGCTTCCGCTGCCGCTTTTGTCGCCGGCGTTGTTACCACTGCCGTGTTCGTTGCGGTAGAAAGCTTCTGGATCAAGCCACCTCTTCTATCAAGGCGCTTTTAGATCTGTTCTCTCTATGCTATCGTTGTTGCCACTGCAGTTTCCGTCGCTGTTGCCGCTACAATTTCTACCGTTGATGCCACCGTAACTGCCACGGTACAACGTTGTTTTCTCTCACTCTAATTTCTCCTCTGAACTGCTGCTGGTACTTCTTTTTCTACTTCTTCGCTATTAATTTGCAAATATTTCTTTTTTGTTAATAAATTTCTTCTCTGTCTCACCTCCTCAGTTCTATTGCTGCTGTCTCACTAGTATCTCCTCTTGTTATGCTCTTTTGTTCTGTGTTTTTTATTGTTAGATTTTAACAGAAAAGAAACATTGAACATAATTGTGAAAATTATTATAACTCTTAAAATATTTTAATTATCGATTATATAAGTAATATATGCTTAGGAAGATGTTTTTCAGAGATATTGGTTTCTCTCTCATTGATTTATTATGCTTCATTGCTTATTGTGTTCAAAGAATTTGTACTGCTTACTACTTGCTAGTGCTCAATCATGTTTTACTGTTTATGTAGTTTATGTCTTGACTTGATTATGGTTTTAGTTTGATTGTACTTTATTGTTGTTTTTGTTATCAATTTTGTTCTTTATTGTTCTTGACTGTCTATTAGTACTATTGTATCGCAAATTAATGGCCATTGTGTTTTAATTTTAGACTTATATATTATTAGTGATTATTATGCTTTAATTCTAGACTTTGGCATCTACTTGCTATATGTTTTCTAAGTGAATTCGCATACACACGCAGTTTATCCTGAAGGTTGGATTCCTAGGTGGTCTGTTTGCAAGGTCAGACTGATTCTAATTATGAAGTTCTGATATGTGATTTGTTTTTTAATCTATGGTTTAACTTTTGGATTGACTGAATTTATAATTAAAATTTTGATGGGAAATATGTATACTTTTAGACTTATTAAAGAGTTTTGAGGTGGTTCTTTTGGTTCATTCTAATTAGTATAATCTTTTTGTGCATTGTACATGGTTTCTAAAGAAGAGAATTGGCTAAAGAGGTAAGCTATATCTCTAAACTTATGTTTTCATGCAGTTTGTTCAATTATTTGGCAGATGAACTTAAATTTGATTTGATTCTTTCTGCAATAAAATACAGGATATGAGGCACAAGCCAATGAAACTGGAGAAGCTACTACACCAATTATAGTAAGGTAGCTAGAAGATATTTTTAGCTAGAAGAAATTCATGGAATTGAAAGGAAAATTCGAGTTCTATATGCAGACTTTGTACACACACATGCCAACATCTTTTATTCAGATAAGTGATGTGAGGAGGATGACTAGAGCTTTAGATTTGCTTAGATCCCTTGAAAGTTCCCTGAATCATGTTCTGTACAGGAAAACTTTGAATTATAGTGATAATGATGAAGAAAAGAAAATAGAATATACTAAAAATGAAAACAAAACCAAACAAGTCTAAAGTATTTCTTTGCTTCCATTTTCATTGTTTAGCTTCCTTCTTATTCACTTGCTTTAAATTTAGTTATTCTATTGCTGGTAATTGTTCTAAACCTGTAATACTTTTCAGGAACAAGATTATTTTCAGCTCTTCATCTAGCTGGGACTCAACCTCAACAAGATTAGCTCTCGTTTCATTGCATTCTTTCCTAGCATTCCCTGTCTCCCTCTTCTGGGCCTCTAATTCAGCCAGCAGCTGCTAAACCATATTAGATTTTGAAGATTGAGGTCTTCCTCCAGAACCTAGCACACATGTTTTATTCCTGACCACTGACTCGAAAGGCATTATTAATAAATTCAGGTTCAACTGTTTCAATCCCTTCTTGAGAATCCTCTAGTTCACTTAATTCTTATCAATTTGTAGTTATAATTACTTTTGAAAGCTAGTGTGATCATGTAGTTTATTATATTTAGAGTCTCTTTAGTCTATTGATTATTGAGAATCAAATAATACTCTCCTACTTATCTAAGTTAGTTACTTCGTATAAGATAAATTGAACTTTTTCTTTGAATGAAGTTTTTTAATACATCATCATTTAGCTTTCAAATTATACAATTTTTAACAAGTCTTGAAGTATACGTACGAGCCAGTTTGATTTGAACTCATCTACTGGTACAAAACTTATTAATAATTTCCTTAGTTTAATCTGCAACGATTTTATTTCATATATGTGTATATATTTAATTTCCTCAGATAATGCTATTATTCTCATTATATTCTTTCTGGCAAAACATTAGCACTAAGCCATATATTCTGATGTAACACATTGTAAACCACTTAATTAAATTGAAATCTTACAGCTTCATAGCTGACTGCATGAAAAGATTTCTGGCCACTGAATTCATTAATATTCCACAGGGTGGTAAGGAGGATAGAAGAGAATAAACTAATGCTTAACAGTTTTGTATTTGTTAATGTGCAGTCATGTCAAGGGGAAAACGCATAAAAAATCCATTAAAGTTTGTAGATGAAAGGGAAAACAACAATGCTTCTCATTCACTTCAAGCTCCAGCACCAGCAGCATTTGAAGATATCACTAGTGTAGAGGCTAGTGAGGCTCCTTCTCAAGATCCTTCTCAATTTCCTTCTGAAACCGCTGCAAATTCCATTTCATCTGATGGAGCCACACGTTGTTCTAACTCAAAGTCTTCGTCTGCTTGGAATGTGGAGATAATTGGTATTAATTTATATTGCATAACTAATTAATGTGATTAAAGCATAGTTTAAATCATTTATGCTATTAGGTTGAACATGTCCTAATCCATAATCATTTGTTAGCTTAAAAGGTTGTTATTCTCAAATATAACTGTTAGCTTAAAAGGTTGTTAGCTTAAAAGAACCCAATTAGACCACCAAGAATAGTTTTTCTTTTCTATACTGTCCTCACAAAAACTGAAAGGAATAAAATCAAATCACCAGAAATATATGACTTTTAATGCCTATGCAACTTCACCAATTTTGCTTTTAATGCCTATGCAACAACAGTTGCTCATGAAAACTAGTAGTACTTCGTTTCATTATATGACTCACCTATCTGTTTTGAGTAAATTACTAGTTTTGTTGGTTAAATCAGTTGTACTTGACCTCAGAGTATTTGATCTCGTTTCAATAATGACACTACTACACGAGAAAGATTAATCATTGGTTAAAAAGATAGTACTTGAAATAATTGTAGCAAAAATCCAGAAAGATCAGATCAATATTATGTGTCAATTATTGTCTTCAATTTTAAATTATTGTAACATTTTCATCTAATATTAGAGTAGTCTTTTGACATTTATGGTTTCCAAGAAAAATTACAAGAAAAATCTGTCAAAATTAAAAAACGATGATGTTCTATATAAGTGGTATATAATAGTAGTAGCCCTTGGATGCCTTTGGAGTCAACCATGAGCAAACTTTCATAATTAGTTAATAACCATTTCTTTTGACTTAGAGAGCTTATTAGCTTATTAATTTACGTCAGTGCTTATTAGCTTAATTAGTTATTATTAGTACCACTACTAGTCATAAAAAAAGTTACCCACCCTACAAAAAAAAAATTTGTATATACACATTAGGTGATTGAGTTTTTTTATTATTGTTTGTTCCACAATCATATATAGCTGGGAAGAGGAAGGAGTCTCCTCCTATACATTAATATACATGCATTATTTATGAATGTTTTTAATAATTAAGTTTTTTATTTTTCTTAAGACTCTACAAATATGAAAAAGAAGGCTAAGATCAAAGTCAAGGATGTTTGCAACTTACCTAGGAGAGACCGTGTAATTGTAGAGGTTGACGAAGAGGGTGCGGCATATGGTGAAGCACAAGGTTTACTTGCTGGCTATTGTGGTATATTAGCAACTAATGCTCGTATCTTTCCAATTAGCTTTGAAAAGTGGTCAGGACAAGAAAATGGTGGCATGCCTAAGTCTTTTAAGGATGAGTGTTTTGATACAATGATAAAGGCAAAATTCATTTTATTTGAAACTTCTATTAGTTCAAGTATTTATTTATTTATTTATTTATTTGTTTGTTTGTTTGTTTGAAGCCCCACTTCCATTTTACAAGCACAGAAAAGATTGCCTACAGGTATTGCATTCAAAGTATTGCAAAGAAGTGGGCAACATATAGGCAAAGATTGTGGAATGAGTTCTATGATCCAACCATGAGAAGAGAAGCATTGGTGAACAATGTGCCTGATGATGTTCCAAGAGATCAATGGGCTTGCTTTGTCAATTATCGACTAAAACCGTCTACAGTTGTAAGACACTAAACAATTCATTTAGTTATTGTTGTAGTTTAATTAAAAAAATTATTAATTGAAGTTATTATATTTATTTTTAGGAGCGTTGCATGAAAAATAAGGAAAATCGAAGCAAGCAAACCATTCCTCACACTTGTGGATCTAAATCCAACTCTCGGAGGCGACATGAGATAGTATATATATACACATACTTGGTACATGTGTGATTTTACTTGCATTAGATATGTTAATTGTTTTAACTCTTTATTCCTTCTTTTTTAGTACTTGGAAACGGGAAAAAAACCTAGTAGAGGAATGATGTACATTGAAACACATAAGAGAAAGGATGGGTCTTTTGTAAATAACGAGGCATTAACTATAGTGGTAAGTATTTTGTAAACCTTTGCTATCTTATCTTATTTTATTTGTATGTGATCATGTGAAAATGGGATTTAAGTGTGGCTGCTGGTGGATTGAGATATGTAATGATTATAGGAAAGTGGTTCACTTCACTTGCATGCACTTTTCACTTTAAATTTTTGGTTGTGATAATGGTCTAGGAACATTAGAATAATCATAATCTACAATGCCATTGGTTACATGTGTTGCTACTTTTAAATAGGAACAAATTGAGCTGAATATGACACAGTCAAATACACAATTTGAGGTGTCCCCTAATGATGCTGTTGGTAAAGTTTTGGGGCCTGAACACTCTGGGAGAGTTCGTTGCATGGGCATGGGAGCAGCGCCTACAAATATCTTTAGGAATGTGAGAAGTCGGCTTAATGGGATGACCATTGGTGCACGAAATTGTGATTAATACTTTTCACAAATCAAATAATCCCCAGTAATGAATCCAAAAACTTGGTGTTCAATACCATGGCATAAACACAACTTCGCACAACTAACCAGCAAGTGTACTGGGTCGTCCAAGTAATAAACCTTACGCGAGTAAGGGTCGATCCCACAGAGATTGTTGGTATGAAGCAAGCTATGGTCACCTTGTAAATCTTAGTCAGGCAGACTCAAATGGATATGAATGATGATATACGAATAAAACATAAAGATAAAGATAGAGATACTTATGTAATTCATTGGTAGGAATTTCAGATAAGCGTATGAAGATGCTTGTCCCTTCCGTCTCTCTGCTTTCCTACTGTCTTCATCCAATCCTTCTTACTCCTTTCCATGGCAAGCTTATGCAAGGGTTTCACCGTTGTCAGTGGCTACCTCCCATCCTCTCAGTGGAAATGTTCAACGCACCCTGTCACGGCACGGCTATCCATCTGTCGGTTCTCAATCAGGCCGGAGTAGAATCCAGTGATTCTTTTGCGTCTGTCACTAACGCCCCGCCTTCAGGAGTTTGAAGCTCGTCACAGTCATTCAATCATTGAATCCTACTCAGAATACCACAGACAATGTTAGACCTTCCGGATTCTCTTGAATGCCGCCATCAGTTCTAGCCTATACCACGAAGACTCTGATCTCACGGAATGGCTGGCTCGGTTGTCAGGCGAGCACTCGGTTGTCAGGCGATCAACCATGCATCGTGTATCAGGAATCCAAGAGATATTCACCCAATCTAAGGTAGAACGGAGGTGGTTGTCAGGCACACGTTCATAGGTGAGAATGATGATGAGTGTCATGGATCATCACATTCATCAAGTTGAAGAACAAGTGATATCTTGGAACAAGAACAAGCGGAATTGAATAGAAGAACAATAGTAATTGCATTAATACTCGAGGTACAGCAGAGCTCCACACCTTAATCTATGGTGTGTAGAAACTCCACCGTTGAAAATACATAAGAACAAGGTCTAGGCATGGCCGAATGGCCAGCCTCCCAAAGAGGGTTCAATCATAAAAACATGATCAAAAGCTTCAAATACAATAGTAAAAGGTCCTATATATAGAGAACTAGTAGCCTAGGGTGTACAGAGATGAGTAAATGACATAAAAATCCACTTCCGGGCCCACTTGGTGTGTGCTTGGGCTGAGCATTGAAGCATTTTCGTATAGAGACTCTTCTTGGAGTTAAACGCCAGCTTTTATGCCAGTTTGGGCGTTTAACTCCCATTCTTGTGCCAGTTCCGGCGTTTAACGCTGGGAATTCTGAGGGTGACTTTGAACGCCGGTTTGGGCCATCAAATCTTGGGCAAAGTATGGACTATCATATATTGCTGGAAAGCCCAGGATGTCTACTTTCCAACGCCGTTGAGAGCGCGCCAATTGGGCTTCTGTAGCTCCAGAAAATCCGCTTCGAGTGCAGGGAGGTCAGAATCCAACAGCATCTGCAGTCCTTTTTAGTCTCTGAATCAGATTTTTGCTCAGGTCCCTCAATTTCAGCCAGAAAATACCTGAAATCACAGAAAAACACACAAACTCATAGTAAAGTCCAGAAAAGTGAATTTTAACTAAAAACTAATAAAAATATACTAAAAACTAACTAGATCATACTAAAAACATACTAAAAACAATGCCAAAAAGCGTACAAATTATCCGCTCATCAACCATCTCCACTAATTCAGCTGGATCTTCTTCGCCTACTACTGCTGCAATTTTACAGGAAAAGATCAATAATTTGGAGTCCGACTTACATAATTCACAGCAAAAGGTCATTAGTCTAGAGTCTAAATTGCAGCAATCATTTGATATGATGAAAGCATATCTAATGATGAAGGATGGAGGAATCCCCGAAGCGCTTGTTGGCTTCTTTTCTGCCCGCGAAGTAACTTTATAATAAATTCATTTGTTAGAAATATAAGTTTAGATGGAATAATAATTAATAATGGAGTCTAATTGAAATTGAACATGTTCATATCATTAATTCTAATTATTAAATAAATGTGATATACTAAAAGTAAAAGGTTCAAATGATAACAATTGGTGTGTTTAATAGTTATAGAAAAGCTAGTGTTATGTTAAAGTTGTTACATTATTTTACCAACTTGTTCATTATCAGTGGTAACCCACGACTCTAGAGGCCAAAAATTAGGCTGAGAATAGTTAAGAACATGGACATCACAATGTTCTTGCATTCTGTTAGTGGTTGTTGTCCATTAAACATGGGAAACTGCTCTGCTGTGTTTTGATAAATACACTAGGTTTAGATGCTCTTTAAAATTGAATTGTAAGGCTTATATCAGATTATCTTGATGCTTAACTTTACTGAAATTACTAATAACATCTTATGTTTACATATAGGCTAATGATGCTGAAAGCGAGCCTACTACTCCTTTTGATGCTAGGAGATCAGTTGGTGATAGTAATGGACACCCGAGGACAAATATTTGAAACTTTTATGTAATTAGATGACATTGAAATATTGAAGTTTTATTTTACTTTTTAAAGGAAAACAATAATAGTTATGTAAAACAATACCATATGCAATTATGTTTGGAACTATTGACTTTGAGAATTTTTTATATAGAGTTATGTCTTATATTGAGGAATTGTGTTATAAAAGATTTAGATTTTAAATTTTGATATTATAAAATAAATTTCTAATTTGAGAGCATATAAATGAAATAAGATTAATGAATGATTTGAAATTAAAAATAAATAATTAATTACAGGATTTGTGGAGGTTTGAAAATCTCACAAAATAGTTAATTTGTGTCAAATTAAAAAGTCAATTTGTGGGGGGTTTTAAACTGCCACAAAGTGATTTAAAACTGCCACAAGAGTTCAATATAAAACCTCCACTGAATAGATTGTGGAGGTTTTTAAAAACCCCCCACAAAAGACCTCGTGGCACCTCAAATTCTGGGGGTTTTGGAAACCCCCACAACCTATTTGGTGGGGGTTATAAACCTCCACAAATAAGAAAAAAAACTGCCACAAATAAACAAAAACATTGTAGTGTTCCAACCCTAATGCCACATCCGGAGGAAGATTACTTAAGGAGGTATGATTAAGTGCAATTTTTTTCTTTAAACTAGTTAGTTTGTATGATTTCCTTAAAATTATGAGATTGATTCTGATATGATTAACTTTGGTTTGTATTATAGGAAAAGTCTAGGAGGTCAGCAGTTTTGTTGAATTTTGGCCAACATTTAACCAGCAAAGAAAGGTGAACCATTAGATGAAATCTCACACCAATCTCACACCATTAAATCATCATTGATGGCTAGTTAATGGCTAACAATCACAAAAATTGCTGGCCCCCTAGCATTGCTCTATATTATATACCCACTCGAGTTTATCATTGTTCACTTTAGAGTTATGTTCATTTGATATTGTGTTGTTTATTTTCAGTTATGGGATGATATTGTTGTATATTAATGTATGCATTCTTTGAAAATGTAATATGGCATCATCATCATTATTACTAGCGTCTTGCATATATATATATATTAGTGTAAAATCTGGGCTACGTTTGGACCAAATAGTATTTTATTATAAAAATTTATTGATATTTATTTATTAATAATAATAATAGTTGTTATTTTTAATTTAAAAAATTTTTTATGTATAAAAAATTAAAAATTTATTGATACGTACTAAATGATTCACACCAAACATCTTTAGGACTAATAAGCTTGAACTCAAGTTTTATACTATACCAAATCAAATAAGAAAAACTATGGCATTGAACCTTGGAAAGAAATTACGGTAGCTAAAGGAGGACAAATCCTTTATTTGGAATCCTTAGCCTTATTTTCCTATTTGCTGTTCCTTGGCATGAGTAATCCTTTAGTAGCGATTGTGTAGTTGCTGGATCCACTCATGGGAGTGCTGATTCATCTCACATGATAATAGCATTCTGTAGAATCTTTGCATAACAATCCTCTTCATCTATCTACATGTTACTACAACATCATAATTTCAGTCAATTCCATCACATTTTTCAATCACAGATCACAACTTATCAACAATCAGCTTATATTTTTTCATTTAAATTTTGTCTAGTTTACACTTTTAGAATCACATACCATACCATACCATATCAAGTGATTTCACATATAGAAAAAAATATTGAAAAAAAATAACTGTCTCAATTTGTCTCCTGGAGGGTAAGAGTCAGGTTTTCATCTTCAACAAAACCTCAGCATTGAACATTAAATTAAAGTTAACAGATAAAATAAAACAAATAAACTTAAATAAGTGAAAATATGATTTTAGGAAAAAATAAAAACCTTAAACACTGTCCATCTCTTTCTCAACCTTGGCCTGCATTTCGTGGAAGGTCCTAGCTTTCTTCTTCTCTGCTTCGGTGGGAAGATGGGTTAGTAAATATAGGTAACAGAGTATTTGGTAGATGTAAACAATTATATAAGCTTTTAAAAAAAATAGTGAAAATAATTCACAAAAACTCACCTGAATGTATCTTCTTTGAGATTGAGGCATGATGAACACAGTTCAAAACAGAGAAGGTAGATATGATGAAAAAGTGCCAACTAGGTTAACGCTAGTACTTTCTGCAAGTCAGACCAGGCAGAGGTAGACGGTGTCGATGTCACTGGTGCCGATACGGGGAGGAAATGAAAGTAAACACCAAATGAATCCCAAAAATTTGAAGCTACTTCTTTAGAGCTGCAGAGCAAAATGAGGAATGAGAGCAAGAGAGAGATTCAAATCATGGATTTAAAATGGAAAAAGATTCAATATTACTGGAGTTATTTTTTTAGAAAATCCCCGTTGAACTTCAAATTTCAAATTTTACACAACTGCTGTTTTGATAAATTACACATGTCACACAATAAAAGTTAGCACTTGTCAAGCATTGAACGCGCCATTTGTCGAGTAAAGAACCTACTACTACTCTCCTATTTTATATATATATATATATATATATATATATATATATATATATATATATATATATATATATATATAATACAAAAGCAAAAAAAAAACTATAATTTAATGGTTAAGAATTATATGTGTAATCAAGTTTAATGTCTAAAGATATTTAGTTTGATTCCTTGAATGGACGCGGTTCAATCGGCTAACCAAACTAGTTAAATTTAATAACTATGGGTCTATGGCAATATATAAGAATAGATATAGACATAGATATACTGATATAAATGATTCTCATTTTACATAAGTATAGATTAATTGCCATCTATAGAAACTAAAATGGAAAATTGGGTAGCATGATATTTATTATGCAGTGTTGGTAATATTTATAGTGTCCACTGTTTCATAAAGTGAATAGAAATTAAAGTTCCGACCAAAGTTACAAGTTGTTTATATAACATCTGAGATCTGTCTGAATTTGAAATTTGCTACTCAATGGGCAAGATGTCGAAAAGGAACTCAACTTCTAGTTATTGATATCACTGCTGCTACAGGTTTTACTTAGAAGGGCTCTGATTGGGAATGAATTGATTGAGAAGAAGAAGAAAACGCTTAAAAGAACGCTGATTGAATGGTTTCAGTTGTTCTTATTGGTGTTTTAATGCTTCTTCCAGTAAGTAGTTATAGTTTTATTATGTTTTTCTTATTATGGTTAAGTCATATATTCTAAATGGTTTATCTATTTATTTTTTTATTATGTTTTAAAAATATATTTTTTATTGTAGGAATTGGATCAAGAAAGTAAGATTCTATCAACAAAAGAGTTAGGAAGTAGGTCTTCTGGAGCGAGCAACAGAGTAACGAGAAATGTGATGGAAATTTTATATATTAAGAGTTACATGTTAAGACATTTATAGTTAAATTATGCTATATTTGATACTATGTATAAAAGTTATTACTTTTGATTTTCAATACTAAAAAAATCATATATTTTGTTTAGTATTTTGTTTATGAGTTACATAATAGTTTTGTTATTTTGAAATTTTAATAAAAAAATTATTCGTTTAACGCGATAAAAATATCACTATTACTCGGTAAAAATGGCGATTTGTAACCGCCATTTTAAAAAATATGAAATGCCATTTTAAACGACATGAAACGGCAGTTTCAAACGTCATTTTAACCAGTTAAAATGCCGATGTCAGGGTAAAAACAACAGTTCAAAAGTGCCATTTTAACCAACCAAAATTGTCGTTTAATCCGATAAAAATGACGATTTTAAATGCCATTTTAACCAACTAAAATGCACTCTATCAGGGTAAAAATGGCAGTTCATAAACTTCGTTTTAACCAACAAAAGACGCCGTTTTATCCTGGAAATAATGGCGGTTTGAACCGCCGTTTTAACCAACAAAAAATGCCATTTTATCTGAAAGTAACGGCGGTTCAAAACACCGTTTTTATCAGGTAATTTTGGCGGTTTTTCGAAAACCGCTGTAATAACCAAATGGCGCTTTAAATTATGACGGTTTTTCTTGAGCGTCGTTCAAGGTAATAATGACGGTTCAAACCGTCATAATTACCAAGTTTTTTGTAGTGAGAATACTTTGAATATGCTTAATAACACTAAAGAATAGTTCTTTGATCTTGTTAGGGGTCAAAGTGCAAATATTTTTATGTTTTAGGAGAAAAGTATAAACATTAAAATTTTAAGGGGTTAAAGTATAAATATAAAAAGTTAAGGAGGTCAAAATATAATTTTTATAAAATTTTTGGGTCAAATTTTAATTTTTGAAAATATATAATAAAATATTATTAAAAATTATTTAATAATAAGATAATGACGAAAAGGCAAATTTTTCTAAAAGTTTTAGGAAGACAACTTTAAGATCAGAATCTCATCCTTACCTTCATAAAACACCTAGAGAGTGGTAAGAACATATTAGTGAGGAGAAGGTAAAAGAAAGATAAAATATTGAAGAAAAGATAAAAACCAAAGACAAAGTCAGTAAAATTTTAATAGCAAAGACAAATATCGGTTAAAGAAGCGATCTAGGAGCAATATAGTTAGTGTTTGATTTGCGTCTAGGGTTAGGTATTATATGAAAAGTCAAACTAGTTCAGCATAGACTTAATGAACCTATGCTTGGAGCAGGCTGATTATTCATATCAAAATTGACATAAGCTATACATGCAAACGTTAAGAAGAGAAACAAAAGTAGAACAAAAAGGCAAAAAGAAAGAGAATAAAGAGTAAATCAACTATGGTATGTTCATCAATTGTATGTCATCTACTTGTAGAGAATACCCAGCTGGAATGTCGCACGCACAGGCACTTGTAAGGCAAAATTTTCTTACAGAGGATATGTTGGTTAGTGAGAACAGTACTTATGCTTACTGGAATAACCATAGTTATCAGAACCGGACTGCATCGGTCGGTTCGACCAAAAAATTGGTAAACCGGTGATTTGACCGATTCGATTGGTAAATTGGACCAGACATGCATGCGAACCGGTAAACGGTAATTAAACCCGTTGAAAATCGGCCAGTTCGCACCTCAGATCACATTAGAACCGCCGCGGATCCACGGTGCACCCATGGGTCGCCGGACAATGGTAGGATCTCCTTCCACTCCCAAAAATGTTGAACGCGGGATTCGAACAGGAGACCGCGTGAGCATATAGCCTCCCCCTTCCCGCTATGCCAAACTTGTTCCTCAGTAACATATACGACAAAAAGTATATATATATAATAAAATGTCAATGATTTTTTATTTTTTTTTATCTTTTTAAAGGATGATTCACATGAATACCAATCAAGTAACAACACATAGTATATAAATACATTAATATTAATTGTTTATCTTTTGTTTTTTTGTTCATTTAAATTTAAAAAATATTTTGTACTACTAACTAATTTATTATCGCTTTTTGCAGTATAAATTATATCTAAGAATTGATATTTAATTGTTATTAATATATTTTAAAAAACTATGCATTTAACTTTTAATTTTAATTTTATTTTTATAATTTTATATTTTTATTTAATTATGACCGGGTCAACCGGATTAATCAGTGACTCACCGGTTGAACCAATGACCCAGTCGTATGACCGGGTCAATTACTGGTTCGATTTTGATAACTATGGGAATAACCATACCCGTTTCAGCTGCTTCAGGTTACGTCGGGAGCGGGTAGAAACCGACAGATGAGCTAATTACTTGCATTAGGGCTAGACATGCATCATCCTTGTGTGTACACCATTCTCTGTTATGCATTTTCTATGATTGTATTCTGCTTCTGGTGTATTTCTTGTATTTCTCTATTTTCTCTGTCTATCCATATTCCTTGTTTTCTTTTGTTTACTATAAAATATAATACTGACTGACAAGCACGACGGAGCCGATTAACATGACTAATTAGCCCGAATCTATTAAGAACTTTCTAGTTCTTACTCATTCTCTTTCCCTTCAGATAGAAGCAGGAGTATTCCTCCATGACATGCGAGTGATCGTTTTGCAAAGAAGATTCCGCTCTATGTAGTCCTCTGAGTCTAGGGCGAACTTTGTTCTCTGTTTATATGCATATACCGTAAGACTAGCCAACATCTACACCTCGTCTGTTTACGAATTTTAACTTAGATTCTCTGTACGAAGTTTCTGATATGTAGCTGCTATCTGATGGAGTACCAGTAAGCTACCCCATGGTGAAGTATGATCGTGCAGAGAACTAGTAGAACATACTTAATTTGTAGTTTAGAGGGATTATGTGAGTATAGAGTTTAGGCTAGTCTGGGCGTCAGTTTGGAGACTTTTTGAATATGTCTAGGCAATATGATGCAATCTTATTACTTGCTGTGCTTGGATCATATTGCCTAGAACTCATTCATGTAGATATATGGAGACCTTTGTCTATTTTGTCCATAGGGAGTCCCAAGTATTTTTAACAATTGTGGATGATAAGTCTAGATATACTTGGTTGTATTTCATGAAAGCTAAATCATAAGCCACAAATTTATTAAAATCTTTTGTCAACTTAGCTAAAATACAATTCAATCAAACTGTAAAAAATATGAAAACTGACAATGAATTTGAATCTTCAATGCCAGATTACTATGCATCCAGTGGCATAATTCATCAAAGAACATGTGTTGAGACCCCTCAACAAAATGGTATTATTGAAAGGAAACACCGACATGTTCTTGCTGTAACTAGGGCCCTCCAATTTCACTCAAAGATTCCTAAGTGTTATTGAAATTATGCCACTGCACATGCAATTCACTTGTTAAATAGGTTACCTTCCATTTTCTTAAAAAAATCAGTCGCCCTACCAAGTCTTGCACCATTCCTTGCCCTTTATATCACATTTGAGAGTCTTTGGGTGTTTAGCATATGCTAACACCATTACGGCAGGGAGAAAAAAACTTGACCCAAGGGCAAAGAAGTGTACTTTCTTGGGATTTAGGGAAGGCATTAAAGGTTTGTTCGATTAGATCTTCACACAAATGAAATTTTTGTGTCTAGAGATGTAAAGTTCTATGAAATTTTTTTTTTCTTTAACCAAAACGGTTGACACACATTCATATCCTATATCATCACGGATTCATTCCATGCCTGACCCTTTCACATATGATACATATTCATACACTTTACCACAAGTCCAGCATCGACACACACACGAATATCTTCCTAAATAACATATTTCCGAACCCACTTCACCAACACAAATCACCACACACATCATTGATCCATGTATCAATGATGATTTAAATAGAGAAACAAGTGAGCATACATCCATAGATAATTTTTATAACCCTGTCTCTCAACATCTTGGTCCTTTAAGAAGGTCCATAAAAGAGCATAGGAAACCTGCATATCTCAAAGATTTTCAATGTATGAGTGTCTCCACAACCCTACCAAGCAAATATCCCTTCGCACACTTCTTATGTTATAATGCACTTTCAGCATCACATAGAGCCTTCTCCCTGGCCATCTCCACTAAGAACTGAGGTCTTATGAAGATGATGTAGCTCATGCTAGTCGGAGGAATGCCATCAAAGATGAACTCGAAGCACTACAGCAACTACAGACTTGGGAAATCCAAGCTCTTCCTCCTGAAAAGAAAGTCATAGGCTGCAAATGGGTGTTTAAGCTCAAACATAACCCTGACGAGAGCATTGAAACACATAAAGCGCATCTAGTTGCAAAAGGCTTCACCCAAGTACCCGACTTCGACCACCTCAATACATTTAGTCCTGTTTAAAAACTCAACACGCTTCGCGTTGTGCTTGCATTGGCTGCTGCCAAAGGTTGATTTCTTAAGCAGATTGACATCAACACAGCCTTTTATTCATGGTGAGTTGGAGGAAGACGTCTATATGCTCATTCCCCCCGAGTTAAATGTCCCTCCCAATCACATTTGCAAACTGCGAAAGTCCCTCTACAGCCTAAAACATGCGAGCCGACAGTGGAACAATATGTTGAAATATGTTATATTAGAAAGTGAGAACAGCCAATCGAAGTCTAATCACAGCTTGTTTACCAAACACAAGAGTAATGGCTTCACTGCCCTGCTGGTTAACGTAGATGATGTGGTGTTGGCAGGGAATGACATGAGTGAAATTATTTCCATTAAGACACTATTGTATGAGAAGTTTCGCATCAAGGACATTGGTGATTTAAAGTTCTTCCTAGGGATGGAGGTTGCTCGAAGCAGGGAAGGCGTTGCTTTATACCAACGAAAGTATGCTTTGGAATTATTACAAGATTCTGGAATGGAGCAGTGCAAACTAGCTTCGACCCCAATGGATTATGGCACTAAGTTGACCAAAGATGGGGGGAATTACTACCTGACAACAGCGCGTAAGGAAGCTAGTTGGCAAACTTCTTTATCTTGCTAACATAAGGCCAGAAATCAGTTTCACAATTGGCAAGCTTAACCAATTTCTTGAGAAACCAACTACTTTGCCCTTCAAGGCACCATATAGAGTTCTGAGATACATCAAGATGGCACCAGCAACCGGGTTGTTCTTCCCGTCCAAGTCTGATATGCTAGCGTCAGGCTTTAGTGACTCTGATTGGGCGGCGTGCCCTGATTCATGAAGATCCATATCTACCTATTGCTTTTATATTGGGAGTTCGATTGCTTCATGGAAAAGCAAGAAAAAAAATGACTGTGGCGTCATCTTCTGCTGACGTAGAATATCGAGCATTGCCCTCAGCCAATAGAGAAGCAATTTGGCTAAAGAAAGTCCTAAGAGACTTGGGTTTTAAGCTGGAGAAACCTAGAAGTCTATACTGTGATAGCCAAGCCGCCATTCATATCGCTCCCAATCCAGTTTTTCACAAATGAACAAAGCATATTGAGGTTGATTTCCATGTGGTAAGAGACAAGGTGATGGAGAAACTCATCCACTTACTTCCTATCTCAACTCATGAACAAATAGAAGACCTATTGACAAAGTCGCGCCACTTGCACCAGAACCTTTGTCCATTCTCTACGGTAAGTTAGGAACTACTAGACATTTATACTCCTAAGTTGAGGAAAGGTGTTACCTAACATGTGAGTTGATAGACTAACAAACTAACCATTTAATTAGCTAGTAGAAATATTTATCACAAAGGGGTTAAAGTAGAGTTTTATCAGCTGCTATGCGTGTGTATACTAATATAGTGTGTGCGTGAACCTAACAAATTAGTTGAGTTTAACTCATTATATCTATGGTTGTATATAAGAGTTGACATGCCTCATAGTTAATTGAGTTTTGCTATTTTTCTAATTCAAGTCACATCTCTGTCTTTCTCTTCTCTGCTTTCTCTGAACTTGCACAATCTCTAGCTATTCTCACTGTACCTTCAACAATTTTAACCATACAATTTTTTTTGTTATTGCTCTTGGTTTGTCTATTGAGAGAATAACCAACTTGAGTTTCTTCATAGTTAATATTTCTATTCAAAACGACGTTGCACACATAATGCAACAAACCACGTTACACATGGAGTTTTCATGAATTTTTTCTTCTTTCATTTTGGTTTTTCTTTCCAATTTTTTTAACCTTTCTTTTCAAATTTTTTTTGTTTGTTTGGCTAGAACATATTCAGAACTTGGGTGGTTTAAAAAATTATAAAAAATTGAAAAAAATTATAAAATTGATCTTCTTTAAAAACTCTGATAATTGGTAACAATAATTTTACCATGCTTGAATAATTTGGTTTTCTAAAAAATTGTTAGTATTAATTAGGGTTAAGTACAATTTTGGTCTCTAAGATATAGACCGAAAATTTTTTTCATTTTTTTTTCTAGAAAATCATCCCTAAGGTTTAATTTAATTTTAAAATCGTCCTTCAGATCAAAATATCCTATGCCTTCTTCACCAAAATACCCGGTTCTTCTTTTCCATCATAGCAATACCATGTCTTCTCCATTATAGAAGCATCAAAACAAAGAAGCAGAAGAACACAACAGCAACATAATTTCATCAACAATAAAAAATTTCAACTAATGCATATAAAAAATCAAAACAGAGATGCAGAAGAATGAAATAGAATCAGAAGCAAAACAGAAACAGAGAAACAATAAAATCAATCAGAATGGAATCAGAGTCAACAAAAGCAGTATAATTAACAAAATCAACAAATCAACAAATCTAACAATGTAATTAACAAAAGAAACAGAAGCAGAATAATCAACTTAATCAGTAACAAAGTTGAAACCCAGCGGCGAGCTAGCGAGGAAGAGGAGCAGTAACGAGATCCGGTGGCGAGATCCAGCAGCGAGATCCGGTGACGAGATCCAGCGGCGAGGATGCGAATGACGACGAGCAACGACGAGGAGCAGCGGCAAGATTCGGCGGCAAGATGCAGTGGCAAAGACGCAAAAGACAAGGGGAAACGACGAGGAGTAGTGGCGAGGATGCGAACGACGAGGAACAATGGCGAGGAGCAGTGGCGAGCGGTGAAGAACAGCGGCGAGCGATGGATTGCCTTCCCCCCTTGCATGATTCCCTTCTCCCCACCTTCCCTTACCCTTCTTCTTTCCGGAACCCCTCCCCCCATCCCCTTTAACCCGTTTTCTTTCTTTTTTATTTTTAGATCTTATACTTTTTTCGTTAGAGATAATTTGGTAATGAAAATTAAAATTTTGGTAAAAATGACGATTTTAAAACTAAGTTAAATTTTAGGAACGATTTTATATGCAAAAAAGAGTAGGGACATAAAAATTTTTGAATTTGAATCCTCTAAATTTTAGATTTTTACTTTAGAGGATAAAGTGAAATCTCTCACCATTGAATGTTTTCTCTCTCATGTTTTCTCTTGGTTCCACCTATAAAATAAATAGTGATAAATTATACTTTACCCTCTAAAGTAAAATTCAAAATTTAGAGGATCCAAATCCAAATTATTTACTTATACCTTAGATATCAAAATCATACTTAATCCTATTAATTATTATAACTCAATTTTCAATTCCTCCAATAATCATCAAACATATCATATAAGATAATTAACTCCTAATTTATGAGAGGATTGGTTAGAAATTATTGTGTGGTAATCTAAAAGCCAAAATATTCTAGTAATAACAAAAACTATTAGAAATAAAAGGGCGAACTATCTTATTTAATTTTTTTCCTCCAACCAAAAATGAGTAAAGGAGAGCAAAATCATCTTTGATTATAAAAGGTAAAAAATTAAAAATAAAAAGTAAAAGGAAGGAAAAGGGGGGAACACACGAGATATGATATATATAAAGCAAACTAAGGGCAAAATGGCCTCCCAAAATCATCCCTGTAACTAGGAATTTGGAAGTGTCTAAGCCTCCCTTCTTGTTGCTTCATATATTTTTCACAAAGAAACGCTTTGGAGAATTTGTCTTCCACATTCCTATTAACATCATGAACAAAAACATGTGTCTCACCGCTATCTTTGTTTCTAGCCATCATTCCCGCCGTGTATATGGCCGTCATCCGCCCCGGCGCTTCATCGTAGTACCCTGTAGGCGCATCCACCATAATCAAATCCCATTTCGTATCGTAGACAAAAGAAGGCAGTCCCTTTAGAGCCAGCTGGCAGATAGAGATTCTTGGATCTTGGACCGCCGTGCACTCCGGCCCTTTCCCTACCTCCATCAGGTTATCCGCCTCATTCACCTTGCTATCGTACCCGACATGGTAGGACTCCAGCGTGGGGAACCGCCGCCTTATTTGCTCGATCCACGCCTCGTCCTCCTCCAGGAAAACCGTCCTGCCGCCGTGGTTTAGTGTGCTCCACATGAGGCTGTCATGGCCTAATCCGAACACGAGAAAATTGCATGGCGAATGCTTCTCCAAGATTCTTGCTGACACTGAAATCTCCTTCAGAGTCTGTTGCGGGGTTATTGTTGAGGTTGCGTAGTGGATGAGAGCTTTGGATATCGAAGGCGAAAGCTTGGTGCACGATAGGGAACAATCTTCTGTTGAGGAGTGTAATGAGCCTTTTGCACCGTCATCGTGTACGGTCGAAGATTTGGGAATGGAGAGAGAAGCAGCTTGGGAAGATCTTGGAGACAAATTTGGAGTGGAAGTAGAGAAGTTTGATCTGAGCACGAAGAGGATGAAGAATGAAACCAACACCGCTACAATGAGGAACTTGATGTTGAGGGTTTGATTTGCTTTAGGCCTCATGTTTGTGGTGCTTGAGTATGGTGGTGATTGTAAGTGTAGTTATGAAATTTAGGTTATAGTTGGCTTGAAATAGAGGAAGGTAAAAAGCTGTGTGTGTGTGAAGCTAAGGTAGAGATGTACAGACCAAATGACAAATTAAATTAACCATCAATGCTTGGACGCGAAGGGAATTGAAGGGGCATGCATCGCAGTGGATATTTGATGAAGACAAAAGAGCTGCCAGAATTGTGAATGAAGCAAACTGAAGTGGTTGTTGCACCTGAAAATTTGGTGTCTTTTTTCCAACAAATTTTGGAGAATGGTTTAACAAATCATGATATTATGTGTGTGAAAAATATTACGTCCATATACGGAAAAAAACAGTTATCAAATTAATTTCTATGTATAAATATACCTGTTAAACTTATTTTTAATTATATTTTAATATATATTTTTTATCAGTATTAGATTTAATAATTGATTTTTAATGCATATGTAGTATGATCGTATATGATTAACAACTTTGTAACTAATTTATAGCCATCATAAAAATGCAAATAAAGAAACCAATGCAACTATGTATATTTTTTAAAGAACAAATAATATTTCAAAAGAAAATAATCAACTCTATCAAAAATACTCGCTCAATGGCGGGTGTTGTTGTTATCTATTGATACGTAAAAAGTAAACTTGTGTTTTTGTTGTTATCTATTGATACGTAAAAAGAATAATGTAGTCGGTGGTTTATTGCTTGACATGTGGAATTTTTAGTGTTCGACAAGTGTTAGTCTCCATTGGATAATGATAATGGCAACCAAATAACACAGCAGAAGTATTGAAATGAACAAAAAAAAATGTGTTTGCTGCGGTACGATGATAAATTTATACGTACCGATACGTTTAAAATATGGATAAATAATAACAATTTATGTGGAATTTATTTTCTACATCAATATTTAATTTTTGTTTTTCTAAATATATATTATATCACCACTTTTATTAATACATCCTTTTAATTAAATAAAAATAAAAAAATATTTTTTATTTAATTTTATAAAAAATCTTAAACATTCTTCTTTTATTTGATTAGACAAAAATATTTTTTTAAATTAACAAAATTTTAGAATTCAATTCATCTTAATTTTATAATTTCAAATAATTTAAACAACAAAACAAAAACATATTAAAAAAATAAAAAATCAAAATTTCTTCTCTTGCATTATATTCATTCTACATAGTCCTATACCAGTGTAAACAGTTAATAGCTTGAGGTATTCCTTGCTGGAATGTTGTTAATTAAATCTATTTTAGAAAAGGTAGTGGCTAAGGCTCTTGGTTCGAGGCTCCTAGTTTTGGATCTAGTATGCATAGGGTGAATGTTCTGAGTGATTGAGTATGAGATGTTGCTGGTAATTGATTTCAATGCTAGGTTTGGAAATGGTGGATAAAGCGAGCTAAGGATATAGAAGTAGCATAGACTGGTATGGTTTGTGAAGCAGATAAATTGTGATCAGAAGAAGTGTTAGTAGAGGTGGAAAGAGGAGAATTTTGATTATTAGTGGTAGAGATGGGTTGATTTAAGTCTAGTGAGTTGTTAGTAGTAGTAGAATCAGAGTTTTCTGCAATATGAGGTATAAAAGAGAGAGCATAGCCTAAGAATAAGCATAATTTAGATTTATAGTCTATTTTGTGTTTATTAAAGGGTCTAATGCGAGGATAGCAAATACATCTAAATATCTCTAACATAGAGTAATCAGGTTTATAATCATGTAGCATTTCAAAAGGTGATTTCAATTTTAACAATTTAGTTAAAAGTTTGTTAATTAAAAAAGCAGTAGTTAAAAAGATATCTTCCTAATAAACAAATGGCAGTTTTGCAGTAATAAAGAGTGTAAGACCTATCTCAATGATGCACCTATGCTTCCTTTCAATCACTCCTTGTTGCTGATGTGTATGAGGACAAGATATTCTATGAGATATGGCACGAGACTACAAGAAGGTTCTAAAGTTAGATGATAAAAATGCTCTAGCATTGTCAGTTTGAATGGATTTCATAAAATATGACCAGTTTGTTTTTCCATAAGCCACTTGTATTGCTTAAAGATTTTAAAACTTGTGACTTGGAGGTTAACAAATACAAATAGCAATACATAGTATGAGCATTAACCAAACTCATAGAATACCTAAAACCTGATTTTTATTGAGTTGGAGCAAGACTCCAACATTCATATATACTAAATGAAGAGGAAATTCATAAACAGTTTTAGAATTATAGAAAGGTAAAATATGCATTTTTCTCATATAGCTAGCTTCACATACAAATAAATCATTGTCATTTTTATTTGTATTGAAGGAAATATTATTACAATGAATAAGTACCGTTTAAACTATAATAGATGAAGGGTGTCCAAGCCTTTATTTTATGCCATAGATCAAGAATTGTTTTACACATAGCTAGAAAAGAATGAAATTTAGACTTGTTATGTAAAGGCCTACGAATTTCAACACTGTCAAATTCATATAGATCATTCTTAATCATTCCTTGAAGGAAAACTTTGTTGGATTTCTGGAATTTGATAGAACAGTGAAATAACTGAAATTCAAAATAAATTTCATTGTCTAAACATAATTGTGAGACACTTATCAAATTTTTTAACAATTTTTTATATATGCAATAGATTCTTTGATATACAAAAATTTTATTATTAGCAAACTTAGATAGAAAAGAGTTACCAACTTGATTTATGCTAATATCTAAACCATTTGCAAGATAGAGTTGATTTGGACCAGTATAGTTTGATGCAGTAATCAAGCTCAGCTCGAGCTATCATGAGTCAGATGATGACTAGCTCTTGAGTCTGCACACTAGGAAGCATCTAAAACTGTAGAGGGAGTTTCAAGGAAGGATTGTGGTTGATGGAAAGCAGCAGAAGATTTGATTGAAGATTCAATGATAAAGAATTACCAGAATGATTAGAACCTTGATATTTATGATCAAACCTAAAGAAGGTGGAGGAAGTTGATTTGATTGAAGATTCAATGATTAAAAGATTCTTCTTCTCCACATTCTTCAGTTGATTCCTCAATTGTTTGATGTTTGATTTGGTGATCTCAGCAAAATGTAGTTGAAGAGTTTGTCAAATCTCAAGAGCAATACAATAGTGAGCAATGTGATTCTTGAAAGATGCATTCACCCGAAACTAAGATCCAAGAACACATATTAAAATCTTGTTGCATCCATTCTGAATATTTTTCAGAAGTTGTTCTAGTAATTTTGGCAGCTTTAGAATCAAATTGAGATGAAGTTCTCCCTTCTTGAATGTGATTTTCTAAATTTTATCCTTTGATCGAGAACAATGCATGTTGCTGCTATGTGATAAAATTAGATTCATCTAATTTGTCAAGAATTGGAGAAAGAGTAAAGAGTAGAAAATAGAATCTGTTATTGAAGTTCTATAAGTTAGTTACAAAGTGAGGTGAGGCCTTGCTATTTATATACACTCTCGGTAACATCTAATGCACTTTTATACGCTACACTCTAATTGCATTTCTTTCTCTATTCTTCAACCATCATCTTTCTCTCTACAATTCTTTCACCTCTTCCGGTATATAACAGTGATCATGAAGGACTCTCATGGACTAATTAATATATACTCAAAGATGAATCAAATAAGTGCTTCTCTCAGTTCAATAAGGTGAATCAAATTCGATTTTTGGGGTTAAAAAGAATGTCATCCAAAGAATTATGCCCACCTAAAATCTCAACAAATTCTCATACCTAATCTGTGAAACCCTAATCGATACTAATAAGTATCAATTATTTTTAGTTAATTATCAGGTTTGAGTAAGGAGAACTCGACCATGTGCTAAAATTAAACTGATTTATTTCGTTATAACGACTTAGGCTCAATAAAGGAGAGTGGATCTTCTCCGATGAAAAAAAAACTGGATGATATTCTATATTTAATTTCACTCTTTATTATTTTCTCTCTCTTATTTATTTTTTGTCTCACTTATAGAATTAAAGGTGAGAAATTACACTTTATTCTCTCAAATATTAAAAAAATTGGGGAGGATCCATTTCCCTCAATAAAGTGTTTTATCTTTAAAATATAAATAAAAAATAAAATTAAGATAAAATTAATATGCATTTTTAATTAATAGAAATGGCCATACTAATTCTATCTGCGGTATATAATTTGACCTAATTTATTTGGGTAATGCTAGCAAGCTGATTCATATTGGATCAGGTTGAGCATGGAGCGGATTGAGCTGTGAGTTGAATATGGTGTGAATTTAGACCTAACTCAACTCAATCAATATGCACTTTTAATATATTATATATAATATGTAATTAAAAATTATTATACATATATAATCAAATTAACGAAAATTGAACTCATATCCTCTTATTTTTATAATTTTAATATGAGTTTTATTATGATTTTATTATTTTTAATTTTAATATGGATTTAATTTTGTATTTTAGTATGTTTATAAAGTTTGGAATAATTAAATATTATATTTAATTAAAAAAATTAATTTATTGTTCTGGAATAATTAGATTAAGTGTGAAATTTTAGAGTGTGAATAGGAATTAAAATCAAAATATTTTTAACATGTGAATAAAATAAAATTGAATTAAAAAAATGTAAACCGGTAAATAGAATTAGAATAAAATATAAATGTTATTTTATCTATCTCATTGTAACATTCTATTATACAGAGCTTTACGTTTAGGACATAAATTAGATATGCGCGAGGTGCTACAACCTCTAAAAATAAAAATACTTATATAATATAATTGAAGGAAGTTATAACTAGGAATCTTGAAAGAAAAGTTAATAAAAATTGAAAAAGAAATCACATCACTCACGAAAGATATACATAGATGAATAAGCAAGATTAAAAGAAAGGTTTAAAACATATACATATGAATCAGAATTCTAAAATACAGATAACAAACTCCAAACTCGACCTGCAAAACTAAGACCGACCAAAGTATCCTCACACACACATATATCAACATCACAATTTATTGTCATCACCAAATCCTTAGCAATCAATATATCCTCCTCTCAACCTCATCACCAAATCCTTAGCAATCAATATATCCTCCTCTCAACCTCATCACCCAAAAGCATTTAACCTCAACAGGTTTACATATATCAACTTATCTTACGGTCAATTAACCTAAGTTTTCACGTTAGATTACATATTATCTATGAAAAACCAAAATCATACTTTAGCCGATTTCTCCCTAAACTCAAAACACCTCAAATTTCATCGTTCTTCAAGCTTTCACTTCACCAAGACCACACCAAAATCGGATTCCTAGCCTCGAAGGTTCAAATCAACAATTTAACTACCAATTTAGACTTCCAATCAACATGATTCAATCTATTTTCACATTATATCACTATAATTAACACCAAAGTTTATTAATTCAATAATTTTACAAGAGTTAGAAACTTCTTATCTTATCTATGAACGATGGAAAAAAAGTCCAATAATTCTCCAAAGTTAATTCACACCTAACATCACAAAAAATACAAATTCCCTCAAAAAATAACATTCAAATCACAAAATTGAAAGGGTAAGAATTGGGCACAAAATTTTAAATTGTTTACTAAATTGTTCGATGATTTTTGTAGAGAATATCAAGACAAATACATAATTACTGATGACTCATCAATCAGAGCTCCAAATTAAAAGATATAAAGGATTGAACTTTGGATTGATTTTGGGGGTTAGGGTTGATGCTTCTCCCCTCCCCCAACGTGAATTTTGTGAATGAATGAAAAATTTGGCTGAAGTTCAATTTGTATATGCTGGACTTTTGGTTTGGTTTATTCGATCCAATTGATTTAGTCTGTTTTTTATTTTAAATTAAAATTAATATTAAAATTTATTTTTTAATTATTTTTATTTTTTTAAAGTAAAAAACTTTAAATTTTTTTAAATAATAATTAATTTATTAGTTAATTATTTATTAATTTTTTAGAATTTACACTTATACCCCTAACAATGAAAATAAGTAAGCAAACAGTTGATATCTCGAGTTAGCGCAGTTCAATTTTTGACACAAACAAAGTCTTGTTAGTATTGCATTATTGTTGGTATTGGATTGTTACACCACTAATTAAGCCGCTATTGGATCTAATAAAAAGTGAAAATTTACGTGTAATTATTTTTATTTAAAATTAATATTTAAAAATTATTAAAGAATTTAATAAATTTATTAGGAAATTAGAATATTTTTAATATTAGATCTAATTTTAATTTTATTTTATATCTTATAAGATGATACATAAATATTTGTAAAATTATATATTATAAATAATAATTTAAAGTTAAAAATAAAATTTGCTTTTCTAATATTGAATCTTAATTTAGTTAGAATTTTATATTATTTTTAATTATTTTATCAATATAATTATATAAATGATAAAATTTTGTTAGTTTTTCATTAAGATAATACAGTATTGTTAAGGTGATACTAATTTTATTTCATCAATCAACTCTAATGCAAATTTTAACTTTAAATCAATTTATTTTTTAAAAATATCAAAAATAATATTCTAAAATTATTCTATTGAAAATACTTTTATATATTCCAAAAATTTAAACTTAAAGCAGGTAAAACACATAAATAATTATAATTAATGCGCATATTCGGACAATAATCTCTTTTAAATTTGAAGCATAAATTTTTTTTAGATTTATTTTTTTTCTTTTATCTATTGTATTGCTAAATATTTTTATAGTAACAATAATAATTAAATTCTAACTTTTTTACTATATTAAAATTCTAATTGCATGTCATAAATAAATCGTTGAACCTTAAAACTTAACCTCATATGTAGAGGCATATAACAAACATGAAAATAAATTTCATGTTAATAAATATATTTTAGGACACTTAACTTTATTAGGACTCTCTTCTCTTGATTCCCGGCTCGTCGGTAGATCCTAATGAAGAGGTGCTTGAGTCCATAGATGAAGATGTGTCAAATTCAGAAGATCATTAGTATAAAGAAGTGGAATGCAAAGAGGACAAACCTTTTGATACTTGTCCAACCATTCCAATTAGTAAAGATAAATTCGAAGAATGGTGCAAGCCATGGCATGTGGCTCTCATTGTAAAAGTTCTCGACAAAAGAGTGCATTGGAGATTCATGGAACAGAGACTCAACAAAAATTGGGTAAAGAAAAATAAGATTAATGTTATTGATATGGATCCTAACTATTTTTTGGTTCATTTTACAGATGAAGAAGATTATAACCATGCTCTCATGGAAGGACCTTAGATGATTACGAGTCACTACCTAATTGTTCAGAGATTGAGACCATTCTTTCTCGCATCGAAAAATATAGTGAAGAAGATTGCAGCTTGGATCCGCATTCCAAACCTTCCAATTGAACTATAGAATCACCGGTTTCTCTCGAGAGTAGGATCGACCCTCAGCACACTGCTTAAGATTGATTGTGCAACTTCAGTTCATTTCCGGGGATGCTTTGCCAAAATTTGTGTTGAATTAGACATATCTATAAAACTTGTTCCAAAAATTTTGGTTCTCAGACAAATTTTAAATGTTGAATATGAGGGCCTGCATCTTATTTGTTTCACTTGTGGGAAGTATGGTCATCGATCAGATCAGTGTAGTGAAACTCATGACAGTAAAGTGGCACCGGAGAACACAATCATAGACGGCAAGGAGGGTAGCCCAGGATTTGCTGGAGGGGAACGCGTTAATCACACCAACATTATCGGGTAAGGGGCCCAAGAATCAATTCAAAAAAGAAAAGTGAATCAGGATCCCCCGAAATTTGGACCATCGATGAAAGTAAAAAGGCAAGTGAGGAAAAAATCAACAGGATCAAGAGGTGCTAATTATAAGAAAGATTCTCCTTCTAATTTGGAAGCTAAAACCTCCAATAGATCAAGATTTAATATCTTGGATGAGGGTATTACGAAACCTAGTCATGAGAAGAATGTTCATGACGAGTATTGTGGGTGCAAAGTGGGCTCGTTGTGGTGGAGCAAGATAGGCCTAGCAAGTTAATGACACCAAAAGCCCATAAAAAACATGGAAGACCAACCCAATCCCTTCATAGAGTGCTTAGACCAGGGACTGATAAAAATTTCCAATCAAATAAGAAGGCCAATAATAATAAAAGTGTGCTGATTTGGGCCAGCAAGAATGAACAAGGACAAAGCTAAAGCCAAGCTTGTTGAGAGCCACATCCTTATGTCCTCTGATCCACACCTGATCCAACTATTATTGAGAAAGATAACTCGAAGAAATTAGAGAAAGAAGCCATAGAGCGTGTGATCCTTGATAAAATGTGCATCATGCAAAAAGAACAATGGGAAGCTTTCAAAGTGGAAAAGAGAATGAGAGGTCGCATGATGAAGAACTTGGCATCGCCCTCCTCTATCATTACGGTCTAGAATCGACCAGGCAAGGACATTAATATGGTGACGAGGATATCACACAGCCCGGAGAAGAACGTACAGGACAAACCACTGGACCCAATAATTAAAGATCCAGGTTTGTTAGGCAGCAATGAAGATATTTCGGAAGAGCTCCTATTGAGCCTGAACAAAGGGAAAAACTTTTCTGTTTGACCTGCATCTGTCTCTGGTGACATCTTTCCCTTCATCTTGTATGTTATTATGAATTTTTTTAATTTGGAATTGTCGTGGTGTTGGTAGTAGTTCCTTTGCTGCTTTAATTAGAGATGTTAAACATCAGTATCATGTTAATTTTTTTGTTCTTCTTGAAACCCATGTGAGTGGGGATAGAGGAGTTAATATTAGAAATAAGTTACCTTTTGACAGCTTTTTTATTGAGGAAGCCCGAGGGCACTCTAGAGGAATTTGGTGCCTATGAAATTCTGATGAATGAAAAGTGGATGTTTTATGGAATCATTAGCAGTTTGTGCATATGAGACAGCTAGGGAAAGACCTACAGCCATGGGTGTTTACTGCGATTTATTGGAGTCCCCAAAGAGCTCATAGAAGAGAGCTTTGGAGGATCCTTAGGGAGTTGAACTACCATAACAAACTCCCTTGGTGTCTAGCTGGAGATTTTAATGCTTTGCTGCATGATTTTGAAAGACAAAGGGGATCAGCTACTCACTATAATGGTGCGTGTGTGGATTTTCAGGAATGTGTATCTGATTGTGGACTCCTGGACTAGGGTTATTTAGGATACCCCTTTACCTGGAAGAGAGAAAACTTGGTTGAAAGACTTGATCGTGGTCTAAGCAACATGGATTGAAAAATTCAATTTTCTGATGCGAGGATGAAGCACTTGCCAATGTTAAAATCGGATCATCCTCCGCTATACCTGCAACTCTCTACTGAACCAGCTCCCAATAGAGGACGAAGACCATTTAGATTCTTAGCCTCATGGATATCTCATCCTGATTTTAATAATATGGTCACAAATAATTGGAGAATAGATAGCAACTGGTCCCAGGGGATTGGTAACTTTCAAGATTCCCTTCGAATTTAGAATTTTACTATTTTTGGGAACATTTTTAGAAGGAAAAATAGAATTCTACGGAGATTACAAGGTATCGTGAATACTATGAGTGTGAGCTATAATCCTCATTTTGGAAAATCTCCAGGGTATTCTTTGGAAAGAGTATGAAGAGCTCCTTTCTCATGAAGAGATGTTATGGTTTCAAAAATCTAGATGCAAATGGATTGAGTTTGGCGACAGAAACACAAAATACTTTCATGGCACTACTATAGCTAGAAGGAGGAGAAACAAAATTGTTGCCTTGCAAGAAGAAGCAGGTAGTTGGATACATGATAATCCTAATCTTGAAGCGATGGCTACATATTTCTACAGCAAGCTTTATTGTGATGACCTACCTAATAGTCCTTTTGTTCTAAATGGTGCTTTTCCGGTACTTAGCAATGAAGATAGAATGATGATTGGTTGCAATGTTTCCCATAAGGAGATTAAGGAATTCCTTTTTAGCATGGGTAGCTTCAAAGTACCTAGGAGAGATGGTATTCAGGCAGGCTTTTATCAGAATAAATGGGACTTGGTAGGACCGGATTTATGCAGAATGATAGAGAATATTTTTGCTCACCCCCAAGACATTGGAGAGCAGAATGAAATCCTTATTACTCTCATTCCTAAGGTAGAGCCTATCACCAATCTTAAGCAAATGCGACCCATCAGTTTATGTAATGTCTCTTACAAGGTGATTACCAAGATTCTGGCTTGAAAGCTTCGAAGGGTTATGGAAAAATTAGTGAGACCTACCCAATGCAGTTTCTTCCCAGGGAGGCAGAGTTCTAACAATATTATCATTACCCAAGAATTTATCCATTCTATGAGGAATAAAAAAGGTCAAAAGGTTGGATGGCGATTAAAATTGATTTGGAGAAGGCTTATGACATACTTAAATGGGATTTCATTGAAGATACTCTTGGTGATATTGGGTTGCCTTCTCGATTCATTTCTATGGTTTACAGTTGTATTTCTTCTACCAGGAAGAGGGTTTTCTGGAATGGGAAAGCCTTGGATGAGAGCTCTCCTTCAAGAGGTATTCGGCAGGGTGATCCCATCTCGCCGTACATCTTTGTCTTTTGCATGAAAAGACTCTCGCAACTCATTAGTGCTGCAGTGGAACACGGCTTTTGGAAGCCCATCAAGCTGAACAGAGAAAGTCCTGATCTCTCTCATATCTGCTTTGCTGATGATTTGATTCTCTTTGCGGAAGCAACTATGGACCAAGCGGAGGTTATTAATAGGGTTCTTGAAGCTTTTTGCAATATCCGGTCAAAGGGTCAGCAATGATAAGACGCGCGTGTTCTTCTCTAGGAATGTGGGCAATCATGTTAGGAGTCAGATAAGCAGCACCCTTCAATTTTTCAGAACCGTTGATTTGGAAAAATATCTTGGTGTTCCTCTTCTACACTCTATAGTTTCAAAAATTACATATAATGAAATTATTAACAAGATGAACTTGAGACTAAATAGTTGAAAAGCCTTATCCATGTCTCTAGAAGGAAGAGCTACTCTGGTGAGATCTGTTCTATCTTCCCTTCCTAGTTATACTATGCAAACTGCTCTTATACCACTTTCTACTAGTAACTTAGTTGATCATAAATGCATGAATTTTTTTGGGAAGAGACAGATCACTCTAGAAAAATTCATCTCATCAATTGGAAGGATCTTAGCAAACCGAAAGCCTCGGGAGGGCTGGGTATTCGTCATAACCGTGATGTGAATCAAGCTTTTATAATGAAGAATGGTTGGGGTCTTGTGGAGAGGAAGGACGCGCTTTGGGCAAGGGTGATCAGGGCCAAATATAATTATGGTAGTGACTTGCTCCCAAGGGTCGAAAGGAAGAACAAGTCATCGAATCTTTGGAAAGGGATATGCTTGGCTTGGAAAGGGGTTGAAAAGAACCATATTTGGCGTATTGGAGATGGCTCTAGCATAAAGTTCTGGAAGCATAATTGGGTGCCAAACCTTGGAATATTAACCCAATATTGTGATCAGGTATTAACGGAAACTAATTTAAGTGTGTTTCCAACTGATTTTCTTTCAGTTTCAGGTGATTGGGACGAGGATAAACTAAAGGAATGGCTCCCTGACTCTATTGTGGAAAAAATTCGAGCTTTGTCTCCTCCTTCCCCTTGGAAAGGTCATGATTCTGTTGCTTGGGCTCCAACTTCAGATGGAACTTTTAGCCTTAAATCAGCTTATAGCTCTCTCAATGATGAGCACAATGACTCGGACAAAATCTTCAAATTAATCTAAAAGTGGGGCGGTCTGGAGAGAATTCGTTCCTTCATGTGGCTGGTTACTAATGATACAATTCTAACAACTATGGAAAGAAGGAGAAGGCATCTAGCAACAGAAGCCAACTACCCCAGGTGTAACCGCTAGGAAAAAAGCACCTTACACATCCTCAGAGATTGCTCCTATGCCAAGTGCGTGTAGAGCCTCTTGAATCCACATGAGGTTCTGGCCGACTTTTTCAACCTGAGTATCAAGGATTGGTTGGCTCAGAACTTATTAACGAGAAGTGACTGGGCTTGTAAATTTGGAGTAACCGTTTCATCTCTTTGGTTCTATAGTAACTCCCTTATTTTTTAAGGGAATCGAATGAGGCCGATGGTCGTGGCTAGAGCAATTAGAGTGCGAAGTGAGAAAATCTTGGGCACCATAAAGTTTCGGTCCTCTATGCAAAGGACTAGAAAGGACAATAATCAATTGATTCATTGGATACTCTCACCGGAATTTTGTATCAAGCTAAACGTTGATGGATCCTTCTTCCATGAGAATAATAATGCAGCTTGTGGAGGTATTTTCAGAAACCATTTGGGTAGGTACATGTTGGGATTCTCTTGTAATTTGGATAGCTGTTCTATTACACATGCAGAATTGTGGGGCATTGTCAAAGGTCTTCAGATTACTATTGCTCAAAATTTCCAACATATCATTATAGAGTCTGACTCCTGGTCAGCAATCAACTTCATCAAGAAAGACTATCCAGTTTCACACTCTGTGAGACCTTTGTTGGAAGACATTAATATCTTGGCAAGCAGATTACAACATGTTATTTGGAATCATACATTGAGAGAGGCCAATGCTGTGGTAGATTCTTTTGCTAAAAAAGACAAAATCTCCCTCTGGGTATTCATCTCTTTGACAGGCCTCCTCCCGACACGCTTCAGGCCTTAGCTACCGATAAAATGGTAGCTTTAGAGTTAGAGGATTTTAATTCTTATTTGGGATTTTAACCCCTCCTTTTCTCACAAAAAAATGTGGAATTGGACTCAGTCGATTTGAGCTTCGGCTTAAGCCTGATGACCCATGGATATGGAAAGAACATATGGTCTAAACCTAGGTTTGTTGCTTTTCATTAGTTTTTTTAAGTTTGAATTTAAAAGCCCTACAAACTAATGAGTTTATTTAAAAAACTTATTACATGAATTGTAACTACTCAAAATAATAAACTTAAAGAATTTAAATTGGTATGCATTAAATACATTTAAAAGTTTATAATTTATAATTTATAAATTATAATTCATTCGTAAATCACTAATCATATATCATAATTATACTTATAATAATTCATAAACATAAATTTTTTATTTAAACAAAAAATAAAATAAAATCTTGACTGCTATTCTTTTTTTTCCGTTTATTACAAGTGAACAATTGAAAATTCAAACTAAGAATAATTTATTTTTATAAAAAAAATACTTTAGCAAGCCATCCCAACCACTACAAGAAAATACTGAGTACCGTCCGATGGGAGGTGGTGGTGGGGCATCAGCTGTTGGCTCACTGCCATGGCTGAACTCCGAGGCTGCGGCATCTGTCGGTAGAGGCAGCGTCGACGTGGATGCGAACTACTGAGCGGTAAGAGGCGTCGTCGTCGCTGTAGATGGAGGCACGTAGTTGGAGTTAGGGACCATGATTAATGGCTAGTCCACTAAACCCGCAACCTGTGGCATCATCAGAATGGTTGAAATAGAGGGAGAGGAGCCAGAAGTCTCGTGGGTACCGGAAGAAACCCTCCCTCTATCCCGACCACGGCTACGACCATGACCAACAGCCTAATCCGCAGCCCCTCTACCAACCGACATATTTGCAAATATCAAATTATTAAATAATTTCAGCAACAATTTCTCAACAAAATATTCATCAACGTAGCAATTAATACAATTAGCCAATTTCAAACACTTCAATAATTCAAAACCTAATGTGTATTGAATCTAACCTAACTTAATCAACCTAAATTTACTAAGATTAGAAGACTAAACTGAACTAACTTTGAAATTGATTGAAAATTAAAATTGAAACTCTAATCAAATTTAAACTAAATTAAACAAATCAAATTCCATAGGGTAAAGTGTATCGAACTTGCAATATTAGGTAAAAAACCTCAAACATTCAAAATTCAAAACCGTCGGTCAACAGAAAAACAAATCAAATTCCATTAATGCAAATAGTCAAAACAAGAGGAGAACAAAGAATGATTTCAAGGAATTGACCAAAATTTTCAATAAAAAGCTTTTTGAGGCATATTTATAAACATTTAGCATCCAAAATCATAAACAACATAACTTAGCATTAACAAGTAATATGTGCAACACCAATTCACAACATTCAACATCAATGACACCAAAAAAAAGTCAGAAGCGTTGATCATAAATTCATTAGACAACAGTCTAATTAATTCAAAATAGAAAAACAACAAATAGCAATTAACACAATGAATGAGCACAACCAAATAATTAACCAAATAAACTTAGTAGCAATTTCTTCATTAATTCAATCAGCAAATTCAAAATAGTTCCAGACACTTTCAGCAATAATTCAGAAACTATAAATCTAAACTAAACTATTCTAACCATCTAAATCCACAAAACCATGAAATTAAACTAACTAAACTAATTAAACCAATCTAATGAAATAAAACTAACTAACAGGATTTGAAAAAAATGTTCAAACAAAGAACCTTGAATGCAGAGTGCATAAAGCAACAAAGAAGGAGGGAGGAAGGCGACAGCACCATGTTGTTGCCGACGCTAGAGGTGGCAGTCGTGAGCCGCCAGAGTAGGGAGATGCAGGCTATGGGCTGAGAATGGCGAAAGGAGTAGGAGGTAGGGAATGTGGCGACGCTGAGAGGGAGGGGAAAAAAGAGAAGAAGGAGGCATCGGCGGTGGGGTTGATGGTGATGGAGGTCTCAGTAACGATGGCGAATGGAACGCAAGAGAGAGAGAGAGAGAGAGAGAGAGAGAGAGAGAGAGAGAGAGAGAGAGAGAGAGAGAGATGCTGGCGATGGTGGTGAAGGTTCAGATGAGGGAAAAGGGGTTCGTGATTTTAATTTATGCCACTTTTACCGTCAGATTCGTGATTTTAATTTATGCCACTTTTACCGTCAGATTTACCACCAGAAAATTTTGGCAGTAAACCATTGCGGGTTACCAACAGGCATCATTTTACTAAATTGAGCTACTGTCATATTATACTTGATGGTAAGGACGCGCCAATTTAATTTATTTTCCCTCCAAAATTCCCGGTGGATTTACCGTCAGAAAACAGAATCCTTTTGTAATTAAAAAACCTTACGAATTCGACGTGGTAATCACCGGTAAATTCGACGATAAATCTATCGCTACTTTGCGACGCTAAATCCAATAGTAAATCTGACGATGTTAAGCTTTTTTCTTGCAGTAAACGAGCTTCATAGGCTTTTAAAAGCCTATGATCTAACTTTTTTAACTAATAGGTTTTACAAAAAATCCAAACCTATCGTATTTAATAAAACAAACTGAGTTAAGCCTAAAACGAATCGAGCCACAAGCCTCTGTTAGATGGTTTGACCCACTTTTATCCCTTAATTAAGATATTGTTTGATAGATTTAATTACTTGTATCTTTTTATAAGAAAAAAGTTTATTCAATTTATATAACTTTATTACTTTCTTGCAAATATTATATGTTATATATATTTTATAATATTAATTTTAATGTATTGATAGTGTAACATTTTTACATAATTATTCAATTAAATTTATATAATTATTAGATTAATTTTTAAGTAGTGTTTGAAAGATTAATTACTTTTATGTGACAATATATGATTTGATATATAAATAAAACTCGTTTATATTGTTAGTGTGAAAATTAATTAAATTCAATATATATATATATATATATATATATATATATATATATATATATTTGTATCAAACAACTCCAAAATAAAGAAGTTTATAAAATAAAAAAATGAGAGTCTAATTATCATTAAATTAAGATAATAAAATTTATATATGATAAAAGTTAAAAATTCAATGATAATATTTTATTTTATCAGTTTATAATTCTCCTTATTTAGAAGATTTTTTTTATATTTTTTATACTACACGTATCTTGATATTTAAAAAAAACTATGATATTCTTGTACTTCCATAGAAAATATTCATGGCTATATTGTTATCTAGATTATTTTTTTATCAATAATAGGCTTACCATTGTAATTATTTTTTAGTTAGAGTACATAAAGAGTACATATATATAAAGTGTAATAACTCAACACATATTTTTTAAGGGAATTTTTCATTCTATTCAACAATGAGAAGAACTTATTTTTCTCCCTCTCTTAATCCTTTCTGGTTCATCAAACCATCAACATTACAGTTTGAACAGTTTATGACATGAGATTTTCTTCATGGTGCGGTGAGCGTGGAGAACAACCAAATTGTGAATCCAATTAAAAAAAAGTTGTGAATTAAGATTCAATCCAATTTTGCCATTTTATTTCTATCCCTAATTTTTCTTTCGACATTTTCTTTCCCCCCATTCTTCCCTCTTCCTTCAAACTCATCCAATAGAGTTTGATGAGAGGCTATTTCGGAAGATTCTTTCTTTGTGAACATAGTTGTTCCGATCAACGAGTTAGAAGGAAGAAGATCTGAATCCTTATTACTCTGTGATTCATTGATTTCTCAAAATGGTGAACATGGTAAACAGATTCTCCCATTGTAGAGGTCGCGGAGCTACATTGGCTTGCTCTCATTGTAACAAGCAAGGCCACACAAAAGATGTATACTATAAGAAGCATGGATACTCCTCCAATTTCTATCAACGGCAGCAACATAATACCACCATTAATCATGTGATCACTGAGGGGCATGATGATATACTCAGTGACAAACAATCCCTGCTCAATTATCTCCAAGAGAACACTGGAATATCAAGATCTGGGTTCACTCCAAAGCAACGATTTGCCTTGTTAGAGTTGATCAAAGAGAAAAGTGTGCAGTAATAACCTCATAATGTGTTCGGTTTGTCGGATACCGGACGATTCGGAGGGGTCTTCGGGTTGATGAGTAGGGGTATGGCCTGGTTCCGGGTTGCGGGGCCAAATATGGAGTAGCCGACATCCTGAGTTCTTCGCGTGGAGAGGGGGTGTCACCTGCAAAGACACTCCGACGCTCTAGTCAGTCGTGATGCAGGCGAGAAATGGGGGTAAAGTGATATGTGTGACGTACCTTGGAGGAGGGGTAGGACCCTCCCCTTATATACCGTGTCAGAGGTGCGTCCCGCAAGGACAGACCCACCTTCCACGAAACTTCCTCATACAGCTGTAGCGGAGAGCTATGAAGGGTGCGTGTCCAGGTCAGTGGCTGAGCACCTCGGGTCGGGTGGCCTATGGGTCAGGTCGGCCCGCGTGATGTTTGGGCCGAGCCGTAACAGTGCCCCCAACGCGTCAGCAATGATCATGAGGGCTATTGGTAGCGTGTTATATCCCCTCTCGTGTGTTGTCGCCAGGTTGGCCGCTTGTGGAGAGGACATGCCTCTTGCGCGCGTGTCTGTTTGTTGTTGGGAATAACCTTTCGTCGCCTCGTTCCTCGCATTGGGCATTTAATTCTCATAATGGGTTGTTTCAAACCCTGCGAGTAAAGACTCTTTTGTCCTTGCCTTTCGCGCTTCTTGTGTTGGTTTTCTAACTCCCTCATCCCCAGTTTTGCACTCTATTCTCTCCTCAGTGCCTAGCTCTTTCTTACTTTAATCTTTTCCTCTCGAATTTCCTGTTGCGGTTCCTGCATCCTTGTGCATTCACTCCTTCTCACTCCCTTTCGAGTCATTGACAAACCCCCAATTTGATGGTTTGTTTTGCATTGAATTGAGAGTCTTTTGATAACCTTTTGTCACATTTAGCCTATGAATTAGCATGGTTTTGTTATCTCTCCCATATTCATACTTAAGTGTAAAAACATGCTTTTTAAGCCTTATTTTGATGAATTCTAATTTCTCTTTGATTCCATAAGATGCCTTGATGTGTTTGCTAGCAATTACAGAATTGAAATAGGCTAGGCATGGATCAAAGGAAGCAAGGAAGGAAGCATGCAAGTGGAGAGAAGCACAAAAAGCCAAAGAATTGATCTCGGCCAAGCACGCGTACGCGCACAAGGCGCTCGCGCGCACATCACAGAATGAGCCAGGGACGCGCACGCGTACCGTGCGCGCACGCGTCGTAGTCCGCACGTGATTCTTTTATTACAACACGTGCCTGGCGATTTTGGAAGGTTTCAGCAACCAACTTTGGCGCCAAAATGCACATAAGAGCCAAGGATTGAAGGGGATTGACACACATTCACTTCCATAGACTCATTTTTACATCTTTTGTAGATATTTTTAGTTAGTTACATTTTGTAGAGAGAGAAACTCCAACTTCTCTCTAGGATTCATCTTCATTTTCTCAATTCTCAACCATTCCTTGGTGAGATCTATTACAACACTCAATTTACTTTGTTCATGTTGTAGATCATCTTCTCTAATCTCCATTAGTGTTGTAATTGTTCAATTCTCATAAGTCTTAGATTCAACTTTGTTGTTATTGGATTCTATTGATTCATTGAAGATTTCATTTTCATTGTTGTTCATTGTTGATTGTTGTTAATCTCTTGTATTGAATTGCTTTGATCCTAATTCTTCTCTCTCCATTTTGCTATGTCTTTTATTCTTGCTCTCCAAGTGTTTGAGAAAATGCCAACTTTAGATATGGAGTAGTATCCCCTCACTTGGCCTAGTGGTTGAGTCATTGGAGACACTTGAATAATGGATGTCAATTGTTGATTAAGAATTGAGAATTGCTAATTGACTTGGAGTGCACTAAAGCTAGACTTCCCTAGGGTAAGACTAGGACTTGTGACTCAAGTTAGTTACTTTTACTTGACTTCCCTCTATAATTAGGGGTTAACTAAGTAAAGCAACACTCCTTTGTCATCACAATTGAAGGAAGCTATAGTGATGGAACTTCCAATGCTCAACCTTGGCCAAGGCTTTTAATATTGATTGATTGTTGTTTTCTTTTATTAGCACTTTTATGCCACACTCTTCAAGCCACAAAAGACCACTTAACCAATAACATGCATCCTTGTAGCATTCCTAGGGAAGAACGACTCGGGACTAATACTCTCAGTTATAGATTGTAGAATTACTTTGATGATGGATTTTGCGTTGGTTTAGACTATACTACGATTGATCACTTGATAAATTCTATACCGACAAAAATTCATTCGTCAGTCATCACAAACAATCCTGGTAAGCATTCATCCCTCATCTTCTATTTTATGTTCATTTTATCTCCATTATCTATGCTCCTGTATGCATGCTGCTCTTCTGATTTGACTTGCATGCTGGCTGTAGTTAACGTTAGATAGGTGCATTAGGGTGGTTACCATTCTAGAACGTTAGATTTAGGTTTTACTTAGGATTTGCTTCAGCCATGCTTGGTTTCAGTTGTGAATAGGCTAGAAGTAGTTTCTGGGGCCTTTTTTGAATTCCCGACCTCGTAGACTAACCGAATGGTGCCCCAACTGTAGGTATGCCTCGTATCGTCTCACGAGCCTCCTCCTCAAGCGCGGGTTACGACCGGTATGCTTGGGTGACCTTCGACGTGAAGGACTCCCCGAACCAGATGGGTGAAGAGGAACTTACAGAATTTCGTCAAGCCAAGTACTTGTGCAGTGGGACCGACGAGGAGGCCAACTACGATGTTTTTGTTCCTGCCCCCCACGAACGGTTATACGAACTCAACCTCCACGCCCCCCGAGTTGCCGACTGGATTTGGTTCTACAAGGCAATATTTACCCAATTAGGAGTTTGCATCCCCTTCTCTACTTTCCAAATGGCGCTTCTTAACTGAGTTTCTGTGGCGCCGTCTTAGCTGTATCCAAACAGTTGGGCTTCCATCCGTTGTTTTGAGATGGTGTGTGAATACTTAGATCTGCCGGTGTCTGTCGACGTTTTCCTTTATCTCTTCAACCTTATGAACCCTTCCAAAGAGGGAAAGCGAGGAAAGGGTTTATGTCCTTCCGATCTGCCCAGGGTCAGAGTATTTTTGGCTTGTTTGAGGACTCTTACCATGGATTCAAGGACAAGTACTTCAAAGTGCGCCCAGTCAAAGGTCGCCATCCCTTCTGGCTATCGCTGGAGGGATAACGCCTCATCCCGACGTATTGGAGTTTTGGGACGGGGTCCAATACTTTTATTCCTTTGTATGTTACTTTTATAAAAGTATTGGAGTTTTGGGGCGGGGTACAATACTTTTATAAAAGTAACATACAAAGGAATGTCCTGTGTGGACAAAAAGATTGCCGATGTGTTGTTGGCTGTTTTTGGGAAGAACCATGTGAACCCCCATCTTCTTATGGGTGACCGGGAGGTCGCTAGAAATTATGTTTGTGAGTAGCTTTAACTTGTATTTCTCGTATTATTGTTGCTTTGATTTGTCATGCCGATTTCATGACTAACCATTTTTACTGGTTTGTTGTAGTGGGAATGTCTGCCGAACTGACAGGCCTTGAGAATTTGTACAACACCTTTTTGGCCGACGACAGCGATGAGGAGACGGCTGACAGGAAGCAGGTGGCCCCACCCGAGAATAACGACAATCAGGCGGTACCCCCTCCCCATGATGTCTAGATGTCAGACCGCAATGCTGACGAGGCGCATGTCTTTCCCGTTCACGAGGAAATGGTCGATACTTGAGGCTCAACCTCCAATCCACAAGCCGAGGAGGATGACGTGAAGGTTATCCACAACCCTAAAAAGAAGAAGCCGTCCTCCAGTCCTGAGGGGGCTTTCACTGTGATGGAGAGGAATTTTGATGCCGGAAACTTTATAGACTCTCAGCTGCTTCCCAGTACGGAGGATTATTTCCATGGCTCAGATCTTCCCGGGCAGGCGAGGTGGATGTACCGCTCTCTCCTTCGTGGTGCCGCCATAGCCAGGAAGGCCGAGTTTGAGCTGTCGGTGCAGAGAAAGCTCGAGTCCTCTGTTAAAGCTAACAATCAATTTAAAGCGCAAGTTGAAACACTTCGGGAGCAGGTGTCCGAGGTGAAGGAGAAGCTCAAGGCTGCCGAGGAGAAGGCCAAAACTACTGAGGAAAAGTTGAAGACTTCTGATGCGGCCATTTTCCGGCTAACCGAGCGGGAGTTGGCCTTTGAGAGGCAACTTAATGCGGCACAGGGTTGAGTGGCTGCCTTGGAAAAGGAACGTAATGAGGCCGTCTCGTCGGCTAAGGCTGCTCAAACCGAAGTTGAGGAACTTAAGAAAAATCAGAAGGAGACCGTGAAATAGGAGAATAGCGCCATTCTGATGACTGAAGAGGCCCTTAAAGCCTAAGTGAAGATCGTGGCTCCTGACTTCGACACATCGGTAATCGAGGTTTTTAAAACGATCAAAGATGGCAAGATAGTCGATATGCCAAAGAAATGATCTCTTGTACCTTTGCATTTTATTTGTAATTTTTTTGTAGAACTTGCCGCGCGGTTTGATGAACTTGTAAAACTGATTTTTAAACTATCTTGATAGTCGCTTGGTTGGCTTATGATTACTGTCTTTTTCCGCTTATTCGGCAGCGTATTTTTGCTCTATTTTATTACCGTTTTGTTGGTATTGGCTTGTCGCTTGCGTTTATTTACCGTTGCGTTGGTAATTTGATGAAGCCAAGTCGTGGTTTCACTATCGCTGTAGCCGTTTGTTATGGCGTTAACTTGGTCAGTTTCCGGGGTGATCAGTCCTGGGGTACCGTGTCGTTATCCCGTTTAACATGTATTATAAGAAATTTGTTGTCGTGGGATGTATAAATGGGGAAAAGTAAATTTAACAAGTGAATATTAATCGACAGTTGGACAAGTCTATTGCAATGATAAGTACTTAACAAAAGTAAATTATTTAATGGTAAAGTGGGACCTGTGTCTTACTGAGCTCGTCAAATCGCCTGCTCGGCGTGTTTGAACTAAGAATAAAATCTTCTTAAGTTACCTGCATTCCAAGTTCTCGGGACTTTTTTGCCATCGAGCCTCTCTAACTTATAGGCGCCCTTGCCAATCACTTCTTTGACCCTGTAGGGGCCTTCCCAGTTTGTCGCCAGCTTGCCTTCCCCTTGAGTCGGCAGCCCGATGTCATTGCATCGCAAGACGAGGTCATTTTGTTCAAATTCTCTCTGGAGTACTTTGGCGTTGTAGCGCAGGGCCGTTCTTTGCTTTAGTGCTACCTCTGACAAATGGGCCATCTCTCTAGCCTCATCGACTAGATCCTTCTCTACAGCTTCCTCTACTCCCTCCAGCAGTAGTCGTGGGCTCGGCTCGCCGACCTCCACGGGTATCATAGCATCCACCCCGTATGTCAGTTGAAAAGAGGTTTCCCCCGTGGGCGATTGCTCGGTAGTTCGGAAAGACCAGAGAACTGAGGTGAGTTCGTTAGCCCATGCACCCTTTTTCTTATCAAGCCGCTTTTTGAGGCCTAGCAAAATAACCTTATTTGCAGCCTTAACTTGGCCGTTCGTCTAGGGATGTTCTACAGATGAGAATTTTTGCTTTATGCCCAAACCGGTGAGGAACTCCACGAACCTCTTGTTAGTGAATTGTGTCTCGTTGTCGGAGATAATGGCTTCTGGGATGCCGAATTGAGTTATCACCTGTCTCCACATAAACTTTCGACAATTGGATGAGGATACACTGGCCAGTGGCTCGGCCTCCATCCACTTGGTGTAGTAGTCGATAGCAACTATGAGATATTTGACTTGCCCCGGGCCTACCGGAAAAGGTCCTAAGAGGTCGACTCCCCACTGTGAGAAAGGTCGGGAAGACGTCAACAGACTTAGCTCGGCCGCCGGTGCTCTATAGAAATTGGCGTTCTCTTGGCACTTGACGCACTTTCTCACGAAGTCTTTAGAATCCTTCATCATCGACGACCAGTAGTAACCGGCTCTGATGAGCTTTCTTGCTAGGGCTTTGCCCCCGATGTGGTGGCCGCAGCACCCTTCGGAGACTTCCTTAAGCACATATTCCGTTTGGTCGGGATGTAAGCACTTCAGTAAGGGTTGGCTGAGGCCCTTCTTAAACAACTGGCCTTGTATGATTGCATACTTTGCTGCCTCTCGTCTCAATGTTTTGGCTAACTTCTCATCTTCGGGTAGATTTTCGCTTTCCAGGAAGTCGGTAATCGGGTCCATCCAAGAGGGTCCTACCCTTGTTATATGCAGAGTAACTGTTGGCTCTCTTTCTAGGCCTTGGATGAGAGATCGGTTTTCCACTCCTGGCTTTGTACTTGCCAGCTTTGACAAGAGGTCTACTCGCATGTTCCTCTCTCTCAGGACGTGCTGCACTGAGACTTCCTCAAATTGCTTAGTTAGTTCCTTAACTTTCTCCAAGTATTTTTGTAGCAACGAGTCTCTGGCCTGATATGCCCCATTTATCTGCGAAGTCACGACCTGTGAATCGCTACACACTTCGAGTTTTGTGGTTCTAACTTCCTTAGCCAGGACCAATCCGCCAAGGAGGGCTTCGTATTCCGCTTGGTTGTTTGACACCGGGAACTCAAACTTGATCGACTGCTCATAAACAACCCCAGTGGGGCTTTCTAAGATTATCCCGGCTCTGCCGAATGTCTGGATGGAGGCTCCGTCTACGTGGAGTTTCCACTGTGTGCTCGGTGCCTCAGTTGGGTCTCCCGTCATCTCCACCAAGAAGTCGGCCATGGCTTGTGCTTTGATCGCGTGCTTGGGCTCGTATTGTAAGTCATATTGGGATAGTTTGACCGCCCATGTCATCATTCTTCTCGCTAAGTCAGGCTTTTGGAGGACCTGGCAAATTGCCTGGTCCATCCTAACGACCACTTTGTGACTTTGAAAGTACTGTCGTAATCTACGGGAAGAGTGTAGAAGCGCAAGTGCTAGCCTCTCCAATTTACAATACCTAAATTCCGCTTCTTGCAGTGTTCTGCTCACAAAGTAGATTAGTTGTTGGGCCTTTCCTTCTTCCCGCACCAAGACCGCTGCCATTGCTTCATCCGTTATGGCCAAGTACAAGTATAACAGTTCACCGTTCTTGGGCTTTCCGAGGACAGGTGGTGATGCCAGTATTTTCTTGAAGTGTTCGAAAGCCTCTTCACATGCCGGAGTCCACTCGAAAGCTACCCCTTTCTTCATCAAATTGAAGAATGGTAACGCCTTAGCAGCCGACGCCCCAAGGAAACGGGAAATCGCTGTGAGTCTTCCTGCCAACCTCTGAACATCCTTGACACACCTCGGGCTCTTCATCTGGAGTATTGCTTGACATTTTTCTAGGTTGGCCTCTACTCCCCTCTGGGTTATCATAAACCCCAAGAATTTTCCTGCTTCCATGGCAAAGGCACATTTGAGTGGGTTGAGCCTCATGCCGTGCTGTCGAAGCAAGGCAAACATGCTTTCAAGGTCACTTGTGAGGTCATTAGGCCGGGTGGTCTTTGCCAAGATATCATCTACATATACCTCCACTGTTTTGCCTATAAGGTTGCTGAATATCTTGTTCATCAACCTTTGGTAGGTGGCTCTCGTGTTCTTCAGCCCGAATGGCATTACCTTGTAGCAGTATGTCCCCCTTGGCATTATGAACGCCGTTTTTTCCTCGTCAGACCGGTGCATCGGTATCTGATTGTAGTCAGAGTAAGCATCCATGAAGCTCAGATACTGGTATCCTGCCGCCGTGTCGACGAAGGCATCTATGTTGGGTAGGGAGTAGGAGTCCTTGGGACATGCTTTGTTAAGGTCGGAGTAATCCACACACATCCTCCACTTTCCATTGTGCTTTCTAACTAGGACTACGTTCGACATCCATGTCGAGTAGTCAAGCTCTCGTATGAACCCCGCTTCAAGGAGGCTGGCCGTCTGCCTGGCCACCTCCTCTGCTCTTTCTTGTGACATTTTCCTTCTTCTTTGGGCTACTGTTTTGACCTCCATCCTGACTGCCAAGCAATGAGACATGATCTGGGGGTCTATCCCAGGCATGTCGGCTGGCGTCCAGGCAAAGAGATCGCCGTTAGCCCTGATCATTTCCATTAAAGGTTCTTTCAATTGGTGTATCTGTTGACGAAGGTAAACTTCTTCTCGGAGTCGCCAACCCTGAACTTCTCTATGTCTCCTTCCGGCTCGGGTCTAGGCTTGTCCTCGACTCTGATGTCCAGGTCAGCGAGGAAGACTCCTGACGCCTCTTTGGATTTCTTTCTTAAGGAGAGACTGGCGTTCTCGCAAGCGACTGCCGTTTCCAAGTCCTCTCTTATGGATCCCACAGATCCATTATCAGTGATGAACTTCCTTACCAACATCTTTGTGTTGATCACTACCCCAAGATCGTTGATGGTCTTTCTCCCAAGGATTATGTTGTAGGCTGTGGAGTCTCGGAGGACCACGAACTCCGCCATTACCGACTTTTTCCCCTGTCCCAACCCTATGGATATAGGTAGGGAGATTATTCTATCAGGCTTGATGAAGTGGTCGCCCAAGCCTAGCACACCGTGCTGGTGGGTTTTTAAAATGGCATCTCGGAGGCCTAGAGCATCGAACACATTGCGGAACATAATATTCGAGTCAGTGCCAGTGTCCACGAAGATCCTTTTGACCAAGTCGGTCCCCACCCTGGCCATGATGACCATTGGAGGGTTTTCCGTGATCTCATCAAACCATTGGTCGTCCGAACAAAATGATATGGGTGGGGTCCTCTTAAAACTTGGCGTGGGGCTAGATGGCGAGACCGCTAGGACTTTGGCGTCCTTTTTGTGTGCCGACTTCGACCTCGGAGATGCGTCTCTTCCGATTACCACATTTACTATGATGAGGCCGCGCTCATTATCCTCGGGCTCTTGGCGTCGTTTTACCGCGCGGATTTTGTCCTCTCCATCTCGGTCTCGGCCACGTCTCCTTGGCTCCGTGATGAGGTGGGAGAACTCGGCTAGTTTTCCATCCTAGATCACATTCTCTAGTGCGTCCTTCAGGTCGAAGCAGTCCTGCGTCTTATGTCCATATCCCGTATGATAATCACAATAGAGACTCTTGTTCCCCCCAATTTGGTCCTTTAGAGGTCGGGGCTTCGACAAGATTCCCTTCTCGGCTATCTGCTGATAAACTTCTACGATGGGGATGGTGAGAAGGGTATAGTTGGTGAACTTCCCGACCCGAGCAAATGGCCTGGATGTCTTGCTCGGACCGCTGTCTCTGACTGCTCCTTCTGCCTTGCTCCACCACTGTGCTACCGAGGTTGATTGTAGGAGGGCTGCTGCTTGTTGGTGGCCACGACTTGACTGACTTTTTCATCGTTGATATATTCCTTGGCTACGCTTTGGATCTCCTGCATCATCCACACCGGCTTCGTGGTGAGATGCTTCCTGAAATCCTCATTCAGAAGTCTGTTCATCAAACACAAACTGGCCACTGAGTCGGTTAGGCCATCAATCTCCAAACACTCATCGTTGAACCGGTCCAAGTATTTTCTGGTCGGCGCGTCGGCCATTTGTGTCACCCCGAGAAAGTTGATCGGGTGTTTTGTCTTTGCGATTCGGGTAGTGAATTGGGCCAAGATGGGGCGGTTGATGTCCAAGAACCTGGAGATAGAGCCTTGCGGGAGGTTATTAAACCACCGTATTGCAGGTCTCGTCAGGGTGACCGGGAAAGCGCGACACCTGACTTCGTCGCCTACCCACCTCCAAATTCATTCTGGCCTCGAAGGCCATTAGATGCTCCTGTAAGCCTTGAGTTCCATCGTACCTCATGTCCGTCGGCTTATCAAAGTGTTTTGGTAGCCGGACCTCGAGGATGGAATGGTGGAAGGGGGATGCTCCCATGATCACGGGTCGTCGCGTTCTCCTTGTTCTTTCTCCGTCGTCTTCCCGATCTCGTCCAGCGGCGCGAGTCCCTCTAGATCGGGTGTAGATGAAGGGGTCATGCCGTCTTCTTGGGTGTTTCTGGTCTTCTCGGCTACTTTCAGATCCTGATCTTGGGGTGAAAGTGCACTGGGAGCGACTTCTGTGAGAAGTTCTTCCCCGGTTCTCGGGAGACGGGGAATAGTTGGGATCGAAAGTTTGTTGACAGTGCTCCTGATCTGCCAGCCGGCGCTCCAGGTTCTGCACCCTATGGCGCAGTTCTTGCATTATCCTGGCACTATCACTACCAGTTCCCCCGAAGGGGAGCCTCTCTTGGGCTCGTGAAGGTGGCTCGGGTCATCGAGGAGGGGACCTCGTGCGTCCCCGGGAGGAAGCCACGGAGGCTGCCCCCTCGGATTAGCCCTGTCTCCCGGGTCCGTAGCACTTGCTACGACGTCCATTTATGCCAAGTTCCCACAGACGGTGCCAATGTTTGATTTGTCGGGTACCGAACGGTTCGGAGGGGTCTTTGGGTTGATGAGTAGGGGTATGGCCTTGTTCCGGGTTGCGGGGCCATATATGGAGTAGTCGACGTCCCGAGTTCTTCGCGTGGAGAGGGGGTGTCACCTGCAAAGACACTCCGACGCTCTAGTCAGTCATGATGCAGGTGAGAAATGGGGATAAAGTGATATCTGTGACGTACCTTGGGGGACGGGTAGGACCCTCCCCTTATATACCGTGTCAGAGGTGGGTCCCGCAAGGGCAGACCCACCTTCCTCGAAGCTTCCCCATACAGCTGTAGTGGAGAGCTATGAGGGACACGTGTCCGGGTCAGTGGTTGAACACCTCGGGTCGGGTGGCCTATGGGTCGGGTCGGCCCCCGTGATGTTTGGGCCAGGCCGTAACATAATGCAAATCAAATTTTGACTAATTCCATTCAGACTTCCACTCTAGGTAAAACCATTGCATTACATTTTAATGCAAGAATTATGAGTATTATCACTCCAAAATCTGCACTATGGGTCATTGATTTTGGTGCAATAGATCATGTGACTTTTAACTTAAATGATTTTGCAAGTTTTCAAAATATTACTCCAATTAATGTGATATTGCCAAATGGGACCAAAACTGTTAGCACCATCATTGGCACAATCACATTCTCTAAAAAGTTTTTTCTCAAAAATGTTGTATACATTCCTTCTTTTGATTTTAAACTGATCTCTGTGTCAAAGTTAACCTCAAACTTACATAGTTAACTATTAATCAATGATAAGTGTTGTGAGATTCAAGATCGATCCACATCAAAGATGATTGGCATTGCTGAGTGTATAGAAGGGTTATATAGAATGAGTAGAGAACCAGAATTCTCTCACTTTCTCCCTTTTCCAAAAAAGCAAGTTTCATTGGTGGCAACTATGACTACTACTCATCTCACCACACCTTCACACAGTGAGTACAACAACATTTGGCATCTTATATTAGGACGAATACCCATGCACAAATTGATTTTTCTGAAGAAGTATTATCCTTTTATAGATTGTATTGCTTCAAAATTTTCTTGTGATTCATGTCATTTTGCAAAACAAAAGAAATTATCTTTTAATCTTAGTACAATTGAAATAAAAGATTGTTTTGACTTAGTTCATATGGATATCTTGGGTCATATTTCTGTCCCTTCCAACGAAGAACATAGGTATTTTTTGACTGTGATGGATGGCAAGAGAAGATTCACTTGGATTTTTTTTATGAAAACCAAATCTGAAGCACTAAAATTGGTTATTAATTTTGTGAATTTTGTCAGAGTACAATTTGAAAAACAAGTTAAGTGTATAAAGACTGACAATGGGTCAGAGTTCACTCTAAAATCCTTTTTTTCATCAACTGGAATTTTACATCAAACTTCTTGTGTAGAAACACCAGAGTAAAATGGGATTGTAGAGAGAAAACACGAGCATATTTTAGGTGTTGCTAGAGCACTGCAATTTTAATCAGGAATTCCACATTGTTTTTGGCAATACGCAGTTGCTCACGCCATTCACCTAATTAATAGGCTGCCCAGCACTAACCTAGATAATGTTAGTCCTTACAAGCTTTTGTATGATAACTTACCTGACCTTTCATATTTAAGAGTATTTGGTTCTCTTGTATATGCCTTCACATTAACACATTCAAGAACAAAATTAGATCTAAGAGCAAAAAAAAAAACAGCTTTTCTCGGTTTTAAATTAGGAACAAAGGGTTTTCGACTTATTGATTTAAAATCAAAGGAAATTTTCATATCCAGAAATATAACTTTTTATGAAACTCATTTTCCATTTTTACATTTCACTAGCACTGACATTTCTATGGTACCTACTCGTACTCCACAATGCATTGATCTTTTTCAATATAATACACTATCTCGACATCATTTGCAATCACCCACACATACCACACTCACAGATTCAAATGAATATTTCTCAAGCTCAATGCACTCACCAATTTTCTCACACACTAACAATGCACCTGCATCACAACACTCTGACATCACACATGACTACATTACTAGAAAATCTGAAACAATCAAGAAACCGCCTGCTTATTTGAAGGACTATCATTGTATGACAACCCACACAACTCTCTCTAGCAACTTTGCCAACTCTAACTCTTTATATCCTATCTCACAATACTTGTCATATGATAAATTAACCCCAAAATATAAGTCACTTTCTCTAGCCATCACTTCAAATCAAGAACCTAGCACTTATGAGGAAGTGGCTACACATGAATGTTGGAGAAAGGCAATACAAGATGAATTGACAGCTCTAGATCAGAATAGAACTTGGTGTCTCACTGAACTCCTAAAAGACAAGAAGGCTGTGGGTTGCAAATGAATTTTTCGGGTAAAATTCAATCAAGATGGCACCATAGAGAGGCACAAAGCAAGGCTAGTTGCAAAATGATTCACTCAAGTGCAAGGAGTAGATTATGGTGATACTTTTAGTCTAATTGTCAAAATGACTATCCTACGAGTAATGTTAGCATTAGCAGCGGCAAAGAAATGGCATTTGAAATAGCTGGACGTCAACACTGCCTTCCTTCATGGAGTTTAGGACAAGGAAGTTTATATGAAGATACCACCCGGTTTGACTGTGTCACAACCAGATTTGGTTTGTAAATTGCAAATGTCTCTATATGGGCTTAAGTAAGCAAGCAGGCAATGGAACATTAAGCTTACTCAGACTCTTGTGGATGCTGGTTATAAGCAGTTTTTTTTATGATCATTCACTCTTTATCAAGAAATAATCTGAAAGCTTCATTGCCATTCTAGTATATGTTGATGACTTGGTTTTAACCGGGAATAACATTGGCGAAATCAATTCCATCAAGCAAAATTTGGATGACAAATTCAAAATAAAGGATCTTGGTGATCTCAAATACTTATTGGGAATAGAAGTAACACATTCTAACTCTGGAATTCACATTTATCAGCGGAAGTACACCATGGACCTTCTCAGGGATTTTGGTTATCTAGATTGCAAGCCTCTCTCTACCCCCATTTGATTATAGTCAGAAACTCTCAAAGGAATTATGTACCATTTTAACAGACAACACTATTTACGGACAGCTCATCGGCTGACTCCTTTACCTCACAAATACTAGACCCGATATCTCTTATGCTGTGGGACGTTTGAGCCAATTTTTGGACTGTGCAACCACTTCTCACCTACACTTTTTGCATACTCCGATATTTAAAAGACCGACCTGCAACTAGTCTCTTCTTCTCCTCTAGTTCTAATCTGCATCTCACTGGATTTGCCGACGCTGACTGGGCTACCTGTACCGATACTCGTCGCTCCGTTTTCGGTTATTACTTTATGTTTGGGAACTCTCTCATTAGTTGGAAGAGTAAGAAGCAAACCACAGTTGCCAAGTTCTCTGCAGAAGCTAAATATAGGTCTCTTGCTGTTGCCACTTGTGAAGCTAGTTGGTTATCTTTCTTAATGGATTTCATTGGTTTGCCGCTTCAAAAGTCTGTCTCTCTATTCTGTGACAACCAGTCCGCCATTCACATTGCCAATAATCCCATCTTTTATGAAAGAATCAAACACATTGAAGTGGACTGCCACATTGTTCGTGAGAAGCATTCATCTCATTCATCTTATGCCAGTTCGTTCCAAAGATCAACTTGCTTATTTTTTTATCAAATTTCTGCCACCGAGTCCTTTTCTTGCTAATGTTTTCAAGTTAGGATTGTTAGATTTACACAATTCTAGCTTGTAGGAGGGTGTTATCTAGATTATTTTTTTTATCAATAATAGGCTTACCATTGTAATTATTTTTGAATGAGAGTACATAAAGAGTACATGTAATAACTCAACAAATATTTTTTAAAGGAATTTTTCATTCTCTTCAACAATGAAAAGAATTTATTTTTCTCTCTCTGTTAATTCTTTCTGGTTCATCAAACCATCAATATCACAGCTTGAACAGCTTAGAATATGAGATTTTCTTCGTATATCCTAGTAAAAATTTGAAATACCCTACTAATATTGATACTCCAATAAAAAAATGAAATTTTAATTATGACATTGATAAATAACAATTAAAAAAACAAAAAAAGTTCTGCTAGATTTTAAAAGTGGCTGCGTATTCATATTAAAAAAAGAAATTAAAAATAAAAGATGAAAAATGATACTTTGGGTCCAAAAAAGATAAAAAAAAAAGTTGTGAATATGAAGCTGGCTCCATCACACAAATTTCACCCTCTTGAAAGATAGCACATATAAAACGTGTGGATAGTGTTAAAAGATATAATTATTTTTATATGTTATTTTTTTTATTAGTTTAAATTTTTAAAACGGATAATTTAATGACCAACAAAGAGTGTGCGAAGCAAATGCAACGAAAATAATCGATCTTATTATAATAAGTTTGGTGCTTCGAATAATTTTCTATATTCTTACGTAAGTTCTATCCCAATTTGGTGAAAGTTGATGCTGATGTTTTGAAATTAATGAAGAATGGATTTGATGGGGTGTTTGGAATCATGGAATTTAATTGGGTTACACCAATGCAAATCAAACTAGAATTGAACAACAACATCATAGACTGTATGTAAGGCAAATAGAAAGAGTTTGGTATACAACTTTTATTTTATATATATATATATATATATATATATATATATATATAGAATAATAATAATAAATGATATTTTTTTCTAAAATTCAACATCTTTTAATTATTAAGTGTAAAATAGTTAATATTTTTTATTAAATTTATATTTTAATAATAATAATAATAATAATATTGCACGTGATCCTGCATTGACGCTTCAAAATAAGTTTGAATAATGACAATAATATAGTGTTTGGAGGCATTTTGGTTTTCAAAACTTACTACGAGGGGAATGAAAGACCGAAAGAGGCAGCGCGGACCTAACTTCTAATTGCTTTTATTTTTAGAGAAAAAATAAATAAATTTTTTATTTTTTAATTTTAAGATATATAATTTTTTTATTAATTTAAAATACAAAAGATTTTTTTGTTTTTAAAATACAAAATATTTAAATTTTTTTGTTTAAAATATATAAGGATAAGTTTAATTTTTAAAAGGAATGTCTCACATTTTTTAAAATGAAGAACACTTTTGTATTTTTAATTAGTGGATAGTTTATTTGTCTACTAATAAAAAATTAAGAATCTATTTATTGTTTATTCTAATTTATATATATTAATTAATTAATATATATCTTTTAATAACTTTAATTTATATTTATATTTTTATATACTCCACTTCTACTCCTTTGTTCAAATTTCAAACCCACGTGTGCTACTCTAACAGTGAACAGGTAATGGCGATAGTCATTATTATGGTGATTATGATGGCTCTAAAATTTTCACAATATTTATTAAAAAAAAATTAAAATTAAGGTCATATGTTTTATTATTTAAAAATATTTTTAATTTAAAAATAAAAAATGTAATCAAATTAAAAGAAGTGTAAAAATATAAAAGGAGAACGTCTGAAAATCTGCCTTAAAGTAGGCTTCTGCTTACGTTATTAGTGGAAATCGAAGATATAATACATTACAAAAATATTTTTGCTACAAAACATTTAGGATTCGTATATTTTGAACGTAATTTTATTTTAGTTTTTAAAGTTTAAAATATTTTATTTAAATTTAAAATTTTTTTATTTAATTTAATGTAATTTTATTATAAAATTAAAGTTAAGTAATTAGTAGAATGTCCTATATGACAATAGTATAAAAATAAAGTCAATAATTTAAAAAATAAGTACAAATTTTATATAAACATAAAATTAACCGTGCATCAATATATTTATTTATCATTTTTCGTACAATTTAAATAAAATATTTTTTATAGAACTAAGAAGAATAATAAATAAATATATTGATGCATTAACGGTTAATTTTGTGCTTTTGGAACTTATACTTGTTTTCCAGATTATCAATCTTGTTTTTGTATTGCTGTCATATAGAACATTCTATTAATTATTTAACTTTGACTTTACGGTGAGATTAAGTTAAATAAAAATTTTTTACATTTAAATAGGACACTTTAAACCTTAAAGACGCAAAACAGAATTACGTCTAAACGTAAAAGACTAATTTAATATTTTACTCAAAAATTAATTAAAATAATAAAATCTATGTTTCATTTTTTTTTATTTCCTTATCACAAAAGTCTAAATACAAAAAAAAATTAAAATATAAAAACACAAACCAAACAAACTCAAACAATTCAGATTAAACTTTTATAGTGGCACACCGATATTTTTCGTGGGATGCCCCCACTGTATTACCACTATCTCATGCCATGTATCTCGCACCAAAATAAGATAGAACTAAATATCAATGACAACTTAATATGACATATACATAAAATAAAATTTGTAATGAATAAATTTAACCTAACATAAATTTTAAATAGATTACAAGTTACTTTTACTTAGACGACTCATCAAAATATCAACTTTAAGTATGTCGTCGTCATGATCATCCCCAAATTTATGTCATTTTCTACTTATTGCACTGGGAGCTACACGATTTCAACATCTTCAGATGGTGATACTAGAATTTGTGAGATTTTTATTTCTTGATTTAAAAAAAATACATCACACGCTTCTTCTTAACTCTCAATCAGACCTCTCAGTTTTCATTCAATCACAACTATCCAATTAGATCGAGACTACTTCCATGATATTGCATATATTGACTTGAAATGTATGTTGTTAGTGACAAATATTTGTTAATTTTGAATCCCATATTGAGTTTTGATGATTAATAAATAATAAATATAATTTAAAAAAATTATTAATTTATTTTAACGGTTTGCTCAACTTTAAAGTAATGGACAATATTTCTCTAAGTAATTTATTAGAAACTAAAAACGTATAAAATCTGAGAAGTGTACGTGTATTCAATGTGTATACACCTCAGAATGTGATTAAGGGTTCCCAATCCAGCTCAAAAGTCACCAAGGCTTGATTCATGCACCTAAGAAACACAATACACCGACCTCAAGGCTCATGAGAAAACATTCAAACTAACGTGTTTCGGCTCCAAAATATGAGCATATTGAACAAATTAGATCCTTTACAAATTAAAAAAAAAAAAAGCAATAAGATCAAAGTCTAAGAATTAGGTTTCAGAAGCTTTAAACATAATTTTTTTTAACTTTTGACTTATAAAAAGTAGTAGTATTAATATTTAGTACAATTTTTAAAATTAAATTGCAGCTTTTTAAAAAACTATTTAGTATTTGTTTGTGTGCTATTATTTTGATAAAAAAAAGATATTTTTTCAATTAAATAAGATCTTTTTTATTTTTTAGCATGTTTGGCAAATTTCTAGTAGTAAAAATAAACACTAGAAAAAAAATATCTTTTTTGAGAAGTTGTAATTTACATCTTTTTTTAAAAGATCTTTTTTCTTAAAAAAGATGTTTTTCATATAATAAATAAACAAAAAAGTACTTTTATATTGTTATACTCAAACATAATTGATAGATAAAAAGATCTTTTTATATGAGATATCCAAACATAAAATTACTTTTACTTTTCTATAAAATCTTTTAAAAAAATAACTCGAAAAAAAGATATTTTTTTAGAAACTCATCCAAACAAGCCCTTAGGAGCTTATAGAGAAGTTAAAAAAAATGACTTCTCTTATAATATTACTACTTTTTATCACATTTCTATAAAATAAGCATTTTTAGAACTAAAAATTCAAATACAAAATAACTTATTTATAAACTACTTTAAATATAACTATTTATTGTTTAAACTATTTTTTTAAAAGGAACTTAATTAAGTTGTTTATCGAAACTAGACCTTAGTTTTACATCTTTAAAATCTTGTTAAGAATAAAACTAATTTTATTTGTAAAGTTAAAAATGTCTTAAATTAAGTGAAAAAAATTTAAATCATAAAATTTAAATTGGTTTGACAATTTAAATCCGTATGCCTTAAGGTTTGTCATCTCATCACCAGAGCCACTTAAATCTTATAGATAGTTGTTCCCAATCTAATCCAATTAATTGTATAATTATGAGTGCTTTATATCTTTGGTATTTGCCTCCCCTAGCTCTTCCCGCTCCTATTTTGCATCTCAAATAATCAAATGTTGTTTAATGAATCCTTCAACTAACTAAAAGACTTACTGGTTATTTAATATTATTAAGAAGTTTTAAAAAAAAATTCGAGAAACTTATTAAAAATCGATTTTATAAATTAAACTAGGATTGATAATTCTTATGGACGGCAAAAAAAAAATCTACCAAGATGGATATCCTGGGAATTACTTGTCACACAAACGAAAGTGAAGATCTGCTAAATCGGATCCTCGAGACATTTGAAATTATAATACACTCCTTGATTACATTTATATACAATCTTAAACCTAGAATTTTAGATATTATTAATTTTGTTCATATGGAATTTAAAAAATATTAGAGTATTTAAAATAATTCCGGTAGAGAAACAATAGAGAATCTAAACATTGTGGATAATGAGATTTAGTCCAATAATCATTACACTTCACCGTCGTTATTTGACTTGTCACACGTCGTCACCGATATCGCTTATCCCTAATAAAAATAACCATCCATTTAAAAATAATCATCCGCATATCTAATAAATTGAAGTATTAAACATCCAATATATTTTAATTATATATAATTAAATCTAATCTAATCAAAATAATCATTTACATAAGAATTAAAATAATCATTCACATACATATTAAAATAATCATCTTAAATTGGCCATTGCAATAGAAAGAGAAGGAGATGAATGAATAAGCAAAGCAGGTGGAAGAGAGGGGGAGCTAGTGACCTCGTGGATGGACATTGCAGGGAAATGAAATGCTCTTCTCCATTTTTATTTTTTATTTTTTAATTATAAGAAATTCGATGACAATAATAATTAATAATTCGATGAGTAGTTTGCAAAATAATTTCAGTATCATTTGCGCGAACAATACGAAGAACTAAGCCAAGCCATGCGTGCGTGTTTGAAGAGATTTACAGTAACGCATATATGGGGAATGAGTTAGTTTGGTAGGAATTAATTAAAGAAGATAGATACATATACATTCATAGACTAGTACTATAGAATGCACAGGTAAGGCTGTTATGGGATCTGTCTTTGCTATAGCGGTATAGCAGCACGAGGTAAAGCTTTAGCAGTGTCGGCGAGAGACGGCAACGACGTCAGTACGGCTGCGGAGGTACAGCGGTACGGAGTGAGATTGCAGCGGTATGCATAGAAATTGGGAGGTTACGATGAGATTAAAAATAATCTTACATAATGTAAATATATTTAATTGTTAATCCTAAATTTTAAAATTTTAAATTAATAATTTAATTTTTAATTTCAATTTTATCTATTTTATAAATTCATTATTCACACTGTTAATTGAATTTTGTGTGTTTGTATATGTACTGTTTGTTCTCTCTTTTTTTTGTTTGGTTTAGTTTGTATCTTTTTATTCATAATTTTTCACTTTTTAATTTGGTTTAGTTTGTTGGATCAACATATATTTGATTTCATACTTTCATTAATAAGTTCTTAATATGTATTTTTATATTTGGTCAGTAGTTTTGTTATTGCTTTTTTTTTTATTCTGTATGGTAGGTAGATCATATTTTCAACTAAAATTACTACCAAAGTTATGTCCATTTGAAAGAAGTTATTTACTTCACATCAAACATGGGTTCAAGCCATTGGTTTAAGACAATTATTCGATTAAGAAAATTAAAACAAAGCAGATGAAAGAAATCAAAGGTACAACACACTTTTTTTGTGTGTCAATTTTACCTTCATTAATAACTCATCTTAGTCCAGGATTTCATTGTATGAGAGTCAAAATGATTATGTAAAACTATGTAGTACCACTATGTAGAGAAATTTGAAGTTCATGTATGCCTTACCACTAAGAAGGTCGATACAAATGTAGTACCACTATGTAATATCACTTTGTTTTTTCATATTTTATTTATTATTTTATTATAAAATGATTTTTATGGCTCAATCACGATTCAACCGGTTGAATCTATAAATCAATGAATTAGTAGTTAGAGCAGTTTGATGATCAATTTGATTTTTAAAACATTGATTATTTCACATGTAATCTCTACTTTAGTTTACGAAATTTCTATTTTAATTTCCCCGATAAATCACAAAAATTTTTTTATTGAAGATAAAAGATTCAAACTCACAATTTCTTAAATAAATATGAAAAAATTATGTCATTTAAATTATAAATTTTTCATTTCAAAAGTACTGCTTTAATATTTCGGAATGTATAATATCTTCCCCTACTACTGTTTACGTGAAATAAGTGACACTTTGTAATAGTATATGAATGTGCTTATTCTATACAACTATATTTCTTCTTCTTCTTTTTCTTTGCTTTTTTCTTTTCAATTATTGAGAGTAATGATTAATTTCTTGCCCGTGGGGATTCTCCAGAAACATAAATAATAACTGGCCAACATCTGGGATTTATTACTACGAATAAAAATAAAATTCCTGTCACATGATTACAACTTTGTCTAATTGCGTAATAATATTATCGCCAAAAAGATTAAGAGGATGTTTCGTTTGTATTTTATTTTTTATTTTTTTTAAGTAACAAAAAGTAAAAGAAAAAGATTAAATTTATTTTTTTATTATTTTTTTTACCTTACAAAATCTTAAAAATAAAAAATACTAAAATTGAATGTAGAAAATAAAAAGTAAACCAAATGCTTCTTCCTTTTTTTTTTTTTGAGGTGCAGCCATGTTTCGCAGACGCCACCACCTACCCACCCTCTCTCAAGTCTCACCAAATAGTCAAATACCATGCTCTCTTCAATTACCTTTTATTACATCTATGCATTATTCCATATAGTCTTACTTTATAAAGGTAAAATGTGTATTATGCTGACGATTAAAATATTCTAATACAGTCATGAGTTTTACACCTAATAAAAAAATATTTTTTAGGATTTAAAATTTAAAATTAAAAACATATTCAATTAAAGTAATAAATTAATTATTAAATACTAATTAAAAAGTAAATTAAAACAAATCCAATTAAATAATTTCAGGTTTCATATTTATTTATCTTATATATTCTAATACATACATCTTTGTAAATATAAATATGGCCAAATGTGATTTTCAACCATGAACTAAAAATTAAAATTAAAAAAAGGATAATTGAAAATATAAATTTAAATAGTATGAATAAAACCTAAATTAAATATCATATTTTTACGTAGTGCTGGTCTAGATGTTTTCCGTTTTTTTTTTATAATATATAAAGTTATAAACATTTAGTCTTTTTCCAATATTAAGTATTTTAATAAAAATATATATAAAAATTAACTATGTTTTATATGTATAAGAAAAAGTTTTGGGACTAATAATTTTCAGTAGTGTTGATCATCATTTAACTAACATAAATATTAAATTATTTTTAATAAATAAATTTTATTAATTTATATATATAAATTTTAAAATGTATAAATATAAATATAAATTATTATTAATTAAAATAATAATATTTATGGTGATGTAATATTGCTTTATGTATAATATTTAGTGGAAACTCAGGTACAGTCGATTTCACATGAAATTGATAATTGAGAGTTGTTAAATAATTTAGCTGATTAACTAAATTTTTATCTAATAACTCTTAATTATCAATTTTATTGTAATTAAGTTTTTACATACGTTTTCTTCTATGAATGTTCTAAGTCCTAATTTGTATACACGTGTGACGTGTGACCGTAACCCACATGGTTTTATTCCAAGTCGAAAGAAAACTGCTTCTAGTCTTTGGCAAGACTACCGCCACGAACAAACACATGCAAATGACTGCCACAATTTTCACAAACTATGACCACTGACCATGCATCACCACCTGCATAGATTTGAAAACTTTTATTATATTTCATCCCAATAATAATTATAATTAGCCCACTCATTCATAGACACAGTCATCCTACTATAATATATAATATTATACGCATTCAAATTTATGACTTATAATCTATGAAATACGCCCTAATTCCAAAACCATGCGAATGCTATAATGTCTTTATCATAATCATGAAGCCGCCTCACAAGTCACAAATTCCATCTTAGACTATTAAATAGTTAGGTCCCCTCCCCAATTTTCCAACAAGGCCCCTATATATATGCTATGAATAAATGAAACAAAGTTTAATTTTCCCACAACACACGCTATCAAGGATTGCCTCAAAATGATCAAAATTTAACATGCCCTTAGCTTAGAAAACGACTAAATTTATATTTAGAGAAATGTTAGAGCTAATATTTTAGATTAATATCTTAATTTTTACTATTAAAATTTAAAATTTAATGTCTAATATTTAGTCTTTAATATTTAAAGTTAACTAAAAATAATAAATTTTATTAGTTATATAATATTATTATTCTCTTACAACTATATAGTATCTAATAAATACCTAACTGATAAATTTATAAATATATATACATCTTTAATTCAAGTATATAATATCTGTAATATAAGTAGTGTACAATTATTTTAAAATAAAATCACACATATGTAATATGTGTATACAAAAAATTAGTCATCTGAATATACATATTTGGTATTTTATGCAAAATTTTTATTAATGTATTGTTGTAAAATAGTTTGTTTATTATGTCATAAAAGTTTTGATTATCCTACTATTTATGCTTTTATAATTCTAGTGAATAATTACTTTATTAAGAAATATATGAAATATCATGTATATACAAATATGTTGATGTAATGTATATATTTCATTTTGTTAAAATATACATACTTTTACATCAAAATGGCTATTATGATAGTAGTTATTAAACGGAGTTTAGTCTAAGGCTGACTAGTGCTAATAACAAGGGGGTTGGCGGAGAACCCTGCATCGTCGTAGGATGTTGGAAATTAAAAGACCTTATTTTATTTTATATGGCGCTCCAACTCAATCCAAATACATGTTTTTCAACACCTAAAAATATAAGAGAAAGTATAATATATATAGTGTACAATGTGTATAATCCTAAGAATTATGTAGTGGTAGTTATTTTTAAAATTAGGATAAATATGGATAAATTTTATTTTTACTTTATATTGAATCAATTAAATAATTTATTGTACTATCTTATTAACTCTCTAACAAGACTCAAAATATAAATACTCTTGTTCTTACAACGCAAAGTTTTACACTCACCAAAATATTAATGTGTTTAATTGTTAAATGTTTTTGTTTTTATATGTAAGTATTTTAATTTGGTAATAATTTATATATAACTATCTTTGTGCGAGTTTATAGTTAAAAATTATTAAATAATAATTTAATTAAATATATTAAATTATTTAACTATTTTTAGACTATTAATTTTATTTGAGAATAATAATATGTGAATTTGCACTGAAGCTGTTTTAATTTGTTCGCAGAGATATATATTTGAGTCTTCTCTTTAATATGAGCATTCATTCACAAAACATATAGAGTTATTTTTTTAGATTAATTAATATAAGTCAATTGTTTATTTCAAAATTACATTTATAGTCTTTACTCTTTAAAACGTTTAGGATTCAATATTTAATATATAAAATTTAGTATTTAAAATTTAGATTTTATGGTATTTAAGATTTATTGTTTAGAATTTAACTAGAGTTTAGATTTAGAATGGTCAGCAGCTGTGGTCACCAAAAAGTCATTAAAACCGACAATAAAAATGAAATTGTGATATTAAAATGTTGATAAAAATAATAAAAAGGTGAAAAAAATTATGAATATAATAATAAAAAATTTAAAAATATTTGAAATTGATTGCCAAAAGTTAATTCCTAATTAAGCTTTATTCTTTTAATAAATGATTTGTAAGTGTCTGTTTAAACATTTGTTCAATTTAGAGACATGCTTGAACTTGAAAGTTCAAATTTCCTCAAAAAAGGAAAGTAAAAATAAAAATGAAAATTCACTACTAAACTAATATTTGATAAAAATAAATCCTTTTAGACCAATCTTTTTCTTATTTTATATATTATTTTAATTATATACAAATATATATAAAAATAAATTAAATAATATATATTTATAGACAAACACGTAATAACTAATTTTAATAGTTAATATTTGTGTATAAATAATATTTTTATTTATATCATTTTTATTTTTATAATATTACTTCACACATAATTTTTTTACATAACATATTTGCATAAAATTATTAAAAAATAATATTATTAAAATAAAAATAACAATATTTATTCAATAATAATAACAATAACACTAATATATAATAAATATCATTTTCGATCTCTAACCATTTATTTAAAAAGCAAACGTCTCCCCAACATTTAGAAAATTCTTATTTAAGTGACCATCTAAATTGTTTTTGGTTCAAACAGTCCTGGTACGGTACATTAACAAATCATTATTTATAAAAATTATTTAAACAATTAATTATTTAAATAATTGAGAACTAAAAATCTTCAAATTATGAAAGTACCATACTTGATTAACTGGATAAATGATCATACATAAAAAATGACATTTAAAATAAAAAATTTAATTTGAATGTATTATTAGTGTAATATTAGTTTTGGGACAGGAGGAGATTTTATTTTCGTGCCGTTTACGACACTATCCAGACAGCACCATAGTCCACAGGTACTATTGTTATATAAAGCCTGTCCCGTTGGATTTTCTTTTTCTCTCTCCTTTTCTTCACATTCGCTGAATCTATTCATTTCTTCTTTCATAATTACTTGTTTCTACTTCCTTCCTTTATATATTTTCTTCACTGAAATTGGATTCAATGGATAATAATTATTCCATGTTGTTCCCATGTCCTCCTTCTTCTTCTTCTACTTCCTCGTACCAGATTTCAATTTCTAACAATAATAACGACAATAGTAATCAGCAGCATGGTTTCATTACTGGTTTGAATAATAATAATAACGGTCAAAGCTCCAATAATAGTGCATTTCTGGATTTGAAGTTTCATGAGCAGCAGCTGAAGAGATCAGAAGAAGATCAAGAAGAAGAAGAAGAGAGGATTAATGTGAGTGATCATCATCAGTTAGGGGGTGGTTCTTCATCATCATCCAACAAGAAGAAAGGAGAAAAGAAAATTAGAAAACCGAGATACGCGTTTCAAACCAGGAGCCAAGTTGATATTCTTGATGATGGTTATCGATGGAGGAAATATGGCCAAAAGGCTGTTAAAAACAACAAATTCCCAAGGTATCTATGTTTCACTTTTTTTTTTTTTTTTTTGGGTTCTTCAGCGCCTGCTATGTTTGACTATTATTTATATGATACGTGCTTAACTTGTGTTGTGCTAACACCTCACGCTCTTATTCAATTCTTCATCACTTTCAACAACAGCCAATTTTTGGAAAAAAAAAAATTCTTGTTTTTAAGTTCTTTTCTTCAATTATTTCCCTTTACTGTTGATTGTTGAACCCACTGGTAATTAATTTTTAGAAAAAGTATTTTTAACACAATAAAAAATTGAACATAATAGTCTAAATTTATTAAATTTTTTATTTTGTCTTTTTTAATTATAGATGATTGGGTATTGAATTACGAAGGTTAAGTTAAACGAGATAATTACTTTTTTAAAAAGTCTACGGAGCAGTACGTATTTTTATTAAAATTTAACCAGTATTTAACCAATAAAAAAAAATGAACAATTTCATATCATTAAAAATATTAATAATAATTAATTAATTACTATAAATCACAAAATTTATTAGTCTACTAGTACTCTTTTTCAAAATAATATATTATTTAAAATAACCGTAAGTAATATTTTAGTTACGCCTAATAAGATAAAAGTATATACACAATAATACAATATATACAGCAGCAATTAGTTTATTTGATCTTTCAAATTGTGTTCTTATTATTATTATTATTATTGTTGTTAGCTGGGCCTTAGTGTTAGTTCTTGAGTTTTCTCTATATATATATGCATATATATCGGTTTGTCTTCATGTTCTTATGCTTATATATGTATGCTGCGACTTGTTATTAACTGAAAGAGAAATGAAGCATGCGTATAAATATATATATATGCATATCTGCGTGTACGCAACTTAGTGTATGTAATCTTATTATTTTATAATTTACATAGCTATATTCTGTGATCATAAACCCTACTGAAGGGGTTCCATATATATGGTGATTTAATAATAATAATAATCCAATCAATCTATACTGGAAGAAATTATATAAGTAATATATGCTGTGGATAATAGCAATGATCATCAACAAATCAATCAATCAAAAAAGATTATTTTCATATGCCATTATTGATATATATAAAAGAGTTTATACATATTTCTAATTCAATTATTGTTTTTGAAATAAATAATTTTTAAATTTATTATTTAAAAAAATTATTTATAATTATCATTCCAATTAAATAATAACGTAAAATTTTTACCTACAAAGGGATGATGATTTGATTTGGTGGCACATCAACATTTTCCTTCCATCATGCTTACAAAACTGGGTTTTCTCATTGCTTTTTCTTTTTCAATCATGACTGTAACTTAATTTGCCTACGTTTAAACATAGATATATGCAAGCTAAGATTGCAAGAGAAATAACCATAGTTATAAATAATAATTGTCATTCTTCTTCATTGTAAGTAAGCTGTGATATTAACCATCATATCATGCTATGCGTGTAGATAGTCTGAAAAGTTTTTTACGCTGATATTTAATTATAAGGGAGTAACTAAATCACTTAACATAAATTAAACAATAGAAATTCTTATTTCTTCATAGAAAAGATTACTTCTCTTAGCTTTGTCTACTCGATACATATTTTTTTCCTTTCTTTTTCTTTTTCTTTCTTTCTTCTTTATTCAAGTTTAATGGTTGAAATTTGATTATATTCAAATTAGTTTTTAAAATGTTATACACCAATCAATTTACTTATTAAAAGATTCAACAGTTCAATTTACACTAAACCAAAGCAGGAGATTAGCAACAGTTTTAAATCGTTACTAAACAATTCTGTAGTGGTTAATCAATCGCTATAAAATTAGATGCTGCAAACAGTTTAAGTGGCAGTTTTCTATTAATGTGACACAGTAAGAAAGTAACAAGTGATCTTATAATAGACAATAATTAACAGAGGGACATTAACGAAAAGTTAAAAATCGGTCCTTAACAAAAAGATTTACAAAATATCATTAAACCACTCCTCCTAAAAGATTAAATTGATAGTAAAAAACACATAAATAATTATATTTTTAATATGTTCTTCAAGCAAAAATTTTTTTGGATTTCTTGACATGGGCTCTCTTTTTATATTTTATTTATTTTATGTTTTTTTTTTCTGATTTTAAAGATAAGAATCATCTAACTCGATTTTCTTGATATAGAAATTTTGATACTATTATTTTTTTTAACAAAAATTATTTCTTTTAACTCAATTTCTTTTAACCATAAAATTATTTCTTTTAAAAGTTTAAACTAATAAAAAGAAACATATAAATAGTTATATCTCTAACAGAAAAAAACCAACTCAAGCATGATGTTTTAATTTAAGATAGAGACCGTGTTATTTCATGCGTGATATTTTATAAATTAGGTTGATTAGTAACCTCTCTTAAAATCTTGAAAGCAAGAAATTCAGTGTACATATTGATTTGAATTAAATATTTGGTTTTTACTTGCAGGAGCTACTATAGGTGCACACATCAAGGGTGCAACGTGAAGAAGCAAGTGCAACGTCTTACAAAAGATGAGGGTGTAGTGGTGACCACCTATGAAGGAGTGCACACTCACCCAATTGAGAAGACAACCGACAACTTTGAACACATTTTGAGTCAGATGCAAATATACACCCCCTTTTGATTTTTTATTTTTATCAATATATATATTTCAACAACTCCAAATTATTAGACAAATTTTGTCGAAAATGATAAACATGTGTATCTTCTTACTATATATGTTTTTATTACTTTTAATAAAAGTTGTCTAATAATTTTTGAGTTGTTAAAATAGCATTCTTATTTTCGTCTATATAATAACATCTAAGATCTTAAACTGGCATATGTGAACATATACTTCGGTTAATTAGATCAATATAGTTAGGGACTTCTAGCTAGTTTAATTTAGTTGCCCTTCCTTTGATAGAAAAGGAAATAAAATTATGTCAAACTTGTGTATGTAAAACTACTCTTCTTAGACAATATAATCTTTGTTCTTTTTTATTTTTGGAGATATTAATAACTAATTAAGCAATGTAAATGGAGCTATACTTTCGATACCATTGATGATAAAAATATAACATAAAAATAAGTTTTTTTTTTAAAATCAATAATAGCTATTATTTTTGAAATTATCCTTTTATTCTAAATTCTATACTCTAAATCTTAAACTCTAAATTGTAAAATTTAAATCCTGTATTTTAAATACTAAATTCTAAGTTTCTAATTCAAAACTCTTAACGGTTTAAAAAGTGATGAAGATTAAAACAATAATTTTACAATAAAAATATGTTAACTAATCTTAAATTTTTCCAAAGAGAAAAACAAGTTACAACACTATTATTGCACCTAAAGAAAAAAATATAATACTACAAGTACAACAAAATGTATATAAGTTGTGCTTTTTAAAACTTTTTAAAAAAAATTAATTGGGAAAAAACTTAAGAAAAAAAGAGCACATTGACTTATATAATTAAAAGGCGAAAAAAATTGGGGGAAAAACATTATTAAAAACCTACTATACATTAAACAGTTGCTATTCTCTTTGCCTCAAAGCTCAAATCTCTTTACTAGCTCGTAGTCTTTAATTATTATCTTCACACTCATAATGAATATGCTATTGATTTCAATAAATTCAAGCAAATTGTTTAGAATAAGTACAAGAGATAGAATTAACTTTTTATTTGTCAATATTATTTAATTTTTTAATTGTATTTTTTTTAATTTAAGATTTAAAATTTATAATTTAACAGTTAAAATAAAAATTTAAAATTTAAATTTTAAAATAAAAGAAATCATTTTTATAATATATTGAAAAATAGAGTCTCTAGTTATACTCAATTAGTTCATATACAAGTTCTGCGTCAAACTTCTTACATTTTTTTTTAAAAAGTATCTTAATATTTTTATCCATAATAACATTACGAGAATATAAATTATTTAAAGTTATATCAATTTTACATGAGCACAAAATATTTATAGAATCAAACTACTTTTAAAAAAAAACTGTAGAAAACAAAAGGTCCCGGTCATCGACTAAAAAAATTAGAATCTCCGTAGATAAAAAAAATTAAATAATAAGTTTTTTAATTTTTATTTTCATGTGAAATAGTTTATTTTTTACTAATAATTAATTATAACATTCATTATCTCATCTAAAACTTGAAAGAATTTAATATGTATACTTTTATATTTAATTATGTGTTAAGTCTATTGCACAAATAAAAATAATTAATTTCATATTTGTTATTTAAAAATAATACTCTCTCTCTATATACATATATATAATTAAATATTAAAAAAATTTATTGATAGTTATAAAATTAACTCAAAATTAATTTTTTTAAATAATTGAATCATGATTCTAATTTTAAGTACAATATTAGTATTCTCTCCAAATTATATATAATAAATATTTGAAAAAAAAGAAATAAAATATATATTAAAAAGAAAAGCGGTGAAAAAATTAAAGTTAAATAAAAAATAATAAAGTATGTATATAATAATATATTTTTTATGTGAATAATATTATGGGATATTTTTAATTATATTTAATTATAAATTTAATATATTATTTAAAATTTTATGAATTTATTTGAACTATATTATTTTATTTATTTTTTTATAGAATAAAAAGGTAGAAAGAGATAGAGAATGAGATAGAAAAGAGAAAAAAAGATAAAGAAAAAGGAGAAAGAGAGTTTGTTAATTTTGGAAAAAAATATTTTATTTTAATTAGAAAAATATTTTGGAGGAAAAAGAGGGAGTTTGTAATGAAAGAATATCTCGTGATAATTTTGATTTATCAATTTAGTAATATGAAATCTAAATTTTAAGTTATATATAAAGTTGGAAGGATAAAGAGAAATAGTGAAGGAGAGAGAGGTAGATAAGAAGATAGAGAAAGGAAATTTATTAATTTTGGTGGAAAATATTTTATCCTAGTTTTAACGAGAGAATGTCATATAACATATTTTGGTTGTTAAATTAGTAATATAATATAGCTATATTTGAATTTGAATTATAATATTTTATATTTAATTTTAATTATAATTAGAGAATATTATATTTTATATTTTGATTATTAAATTTATAATTAGTTATTGATAATGATATATAAGAAAAATAAAATGAATGAAGAAATAAAAGAAATATAGATAGAGAAAGGAAAAAAGAGGAGGAGAGAATTTTTTAATGTTGGAAAAAAAATTTAATTTTAATTGCAATGAAAACAGAATGACATGTAGCATATTTTAGTTGTAAAATTAATAATGTATAATAGATTCATCTTGAGACTAATTTTTTTATCTATGAATAATTTTAATATAAAATACGAGAATATTTAATCATTTTAATATTTTGCACCGTTATGATAACAATGATATTTTGTAAAAAAATATTTTTTTAATTATGAAAAGACAAATGTTTGTAAAAATTTACAACAACTTATAACACATAAGTCATTTTTGAGAAATTCACTCCTAATAATCCAATTAAAAAAAATTCTCATCTTGATTGTGTTTTGCAAAATAGAAACAATTTTTGTTAAATTAACTTGAATAGTAACATATAATAATGATTTATAATACTAGTAAAGATAATGATAAAACAAAAGTAAACAATTAATATAAGTAAGGACCATTCAAAAGGTTAATTATGAAAAAAGGACAATGTATGCACCAAAAGTCCAAAATTATTTAGACCGAATAATACATTTATTTTAAAAAAAAAAGTTAAAGAGCTACATAGCCCTAAAACCGTTAGCATAGAGAAAGCCTCCAGCCTAAGAAAAACTACCACACATCTCTACACCCCTCAAATAAAGAGCCCTAGAATGAAACATTTGTAATTTGCAAAGAAAACGCAAAAGACCATTTGTAATTTGCAAAGGTGGTTTCACAAACATAGACACACCCAACACTGAGTCAAATCTAAGAGTCAGAGCACCTTAACAACTGACTACCATTAGAAGTCGCAATAGATTGAATAATACATTGCAGATTTTATGGATGTAACTGACGAAGGAGGAAAATTAATTAGGAAATGAATGATTGGAAGAATAATTAAATAAAAGATATTATTCTCAACTTGTTAACTTATTAAATAAAGTTGCGAGGTCCTTCTATTCATTTTTTTTAAATTGTTTGGAAAACAATAAAAAACAGGTTAAAAACGTATAAACTTATTTTATATTCTTTAATTATCGTTTATTTTATTTTATATTTATTAATTACTTATTATATTAAAATAATTAAATAATATTAAATATAATAAATATTTTTGTAGAGATTGGCCGCTGTATAACTCATCCGCCAATGAGCATCTGCAAACTTTCTATCAGGATGAGTTATACGGCAATGAGAGAACAAGGGGGTGGTACCTGCAAAAGGCACTCCGACACTCAAATCAGTAAACGAATAATAGGCTTTACAAATTAAAATAATCTGAACAACATTCTTACTCTTATATATATATATATATATATATATATATATATATATATATATATATATATATATATATATATATATATATATATATATGAATCGAAGAGTAACTATTATATCTATGAGTAATTTTGCTTTAAACGGAGAGTAATAACATATTTAAGCGTTTTGGTATTTGTCTTGATGACTGTTATTGATAACCGACTTATAACGTATATAACTGAGTCATGACGTATAGTCGAACTATAACGGCCGTATTATAGTCCCCAAACTTGACCTAATGATATTTTGATGAAATAAGTTGAGCTTTTATTGATGAGTTATAGCTCAGTATTTGATAGATATGTAGAGCCCCAAACTCAACTTGTTTGATCAAAATAAATATAAAAAAATATAAAGAGTGGAATAATTAAATGGGGAAGTGTAAGTTTTTCTTGAAAAAGAAAATAGAAAGAAAAGTAGTCTTGCCATTAATTGGGTAGTAACTAGCACTCCAGTTTTCAAGGTGAGTGAGTACCGTTGGTTTTGATAGAAACAACGATTGTGATTAAAGAGATGGAATTGAACCGATTTGCATATGTATTTGAAATCCTGAAGGTTTTCATTAAAGAAACTTTAGTTTGATTAAAGACGTTTGGCAAGAGTAAAACATGAGTAAAAGATCAGAGGTCAGCTTCTCTTTCATTTTTGATTCTGATTTTTTCGTCTTCTTCTTGTTTTTCAGTTTTTCTTTCGAAAAAATCATGGGTGAGAAAAAAGGAAAGGAAAAACTGAAAGATGGTAAAGATGGTTCTTACAATTGGGTTAGTGAGGATGTTAAAATTCGAGGTTCTCTTTTTATGGACACGGGTAGTGTGGCTGAGATTGGCGTTTCAAAAATAGTTAGGAGAAGTTTTGGGGTGAGGATTGAGTTGCTTCCATGCACTAGGGTTGATCGTATTTTTCATAGAAAAATATATTCTGAATATTTTTACATGCAGAAGATAATCAAATGTATGTTTGCTCACAAAATGGTCCTGAGACTGCTGATCAGCAAATGACTTTTTGTTCTCTTTCAGCATATGGGTGTACTTGAACATCTCCACCAACGTCGCCTCGCGATCCAACTACTTTGACTACACATGTTGCCTTGAAACAATATGATTAGGATGCCTAGTATTGATATGAAGATGAATATAACTAAGTTATTAACAAAATTAAAGTCAATTTACACACCAGCCTGGCATTCGTCTTCATGAAGGTCGCTGGTGCACGAATCCCCACACTTTGTACAACTGTACCAGCAAGTGCACTGGGTCGTCCAAGTAATACCTGAGCGAGTCAGGGTTGATCCCACGAGAATTGTGGTTAGAGGCAAGCTATGGTTATCTTGCAGATCTTAGTCAGGCGGATAGAAGAGTTGTTGGATTTGTGAGATCTGAACTAGGTTGATAAGGAGATGGTTAATGCTTGGAGATGCTTTGTCCTTCTGGATTAACTCTGGTATTACTTTCTTCTTCAATTGTGAATGATTTCTTTTATGGCAGGCTATCTGTGATTGACGTTGGTTTGAGCAGCCGCTAATACTCCTCCAGATCTGAACACCAGGGTTAGTGCGGATCCAGTCTGATTGAAGGTGAAGCTTCTGCAGTTCATTCTCTTTGGTGATCCTACTTAAAACGTCACAGACAAGGTCGAATCTTCCGGATCAGAGGATGCTGCGCCTTTGGGTTCTAGCCTCTACCACAGATAGAGACCCTAATCTTCCCGCACTAATGCTAAACTGGTATCTCGAGAAGTCCCCAACAAAGTCGTGGATTAGCCGTTTAAGAGATGTATAATCAAGCTGGTGGTTTATCATTGTTCAATGAAAGACTCACTCTGAACCCATGTAGAATGTGATAACCTTATGCCAGTTCAACACATTCATATTGATGAAGAGCAAAGATATAGCTTAGAATAGAGAATCAAACACGAATTGAGAAAAAAAACAGTAGTACTTTTATTAATCCATAAAACTCAGCAGGGCTCCTCCCCTCAACCTAGGAGGTTTAGAAACTCATATTGATAGAAAATACAATCATAAAAATGAAATATGGCAGATCCCTCTCTATTAGAGATGTAAAAGTTCTTTAAATACTAAACTAATAACTAAAGATTACATAAGAAAGGGTAAAACCGTTTTTTAGTGCCAAAATTCACTTTTGGGGCCCACTTGGTGAGTGTTTGGGCTGAGCTTTGATGAGATTCACGTGCTATGAGGCCTCTAGAGCATTGAACGCTGGCTAGGGGGTCTTCTTTGGGCGTTTGGATGCTGGTCTCCTTGTTTGGATGCTGGTCTCCTCCTTTGGGCGCTGGACGCCTGGACTGGGGCAGGATGCTGGCATTGGACGCCAGTTTTGGGCCTTCTATTCTAAAGCAAAGTATAGACTATTATACATTGATGGAAATCTCTAGAAGTCAGCTTTCCATAGTCGTTGAGAATGCTCCATTTTTACTTCTGTAGCTCTAGAAAAGCTCTTTCAAGTGCAAGGAGGTCAGATCCGGACAACATTTACAGTGCTTTCGCTGTCTCTGAATCAGACTTTTGCTCCAACTCTTCAATTTCAGCCATAAAATATCTGAAATTGTCAAAAGAACATAAAAACTCAAAGTAAAATCCAAAAATGTGAATTTTACACTAAAACCTATGAAAACTTAATAACAATTAAACAAAACATGCTAAAAACTATATGAAAATGATGCCAAAAAGCGTATAAAATATCCGCTCATTAGTTGCTAAGCTGCCAGTATACTTAGATGACTTGGGCAAGACCCTGTTAGCTTTGTTTGTGAGACATCGATGCCGAAACCCCTCATCGGTCTCCCAATGAACATACAAAGCCTTCTTTATGTCTTGTCGGAGCCACTGCGTCCGGTGGTCCGTCTCTGACGAACATCATCCAGCATCTGCTAGAGCTCCCAACCTATTCTATGGTTGAAACATCTTCTTGATGGTAAGGTCGTGCTTAGTGTCCCACCTAAAGTGCAGCTACAAGAAAGAAACTTTAAAATTAGTTAAACAAGATAGAAGATATAAACTTGTTAAAAAGGTTTGAACATAAAAAAAAAATATTAATTACTACCCATTTCTGAAATCATCGCTCCCTGATCTCAATGGGGATCTTCGTGTAGCTGGGCCAAGGATGATCATACATCATCTTGATGACAGTGGTCATCTCCTGAGTACACGCATTGTTGTTCATCTCAAACCTAACAACCCACAAACAAGAATCAACCTAAATCCACTAGACAGGAATCAATTAGCAGGAACTTTCAGCAACAAAGTTAATCATAATCATTAAAATTTAAAAACACTAACTAGTTAACTAAATCAACCTAAATTCACTAGATAGGAATCAATTTTCAAGAACTTCCAGCAATAAAGTTAATCATAATTATTGAAACTTAAAAACACAAGCCAGCCATCTAAATTAACCTAAATCCACTAAACAGGAATCAATTTTCAGGAACTTTCAGCAATAACCATAATCATTGAAATAAGAAACACTAAACAGAAAACCAAATCAACCTAAATCAAATAGACAAGAATCAATTATTAAAAACTTTTAGCAACAAAGTTAACCATAATCATTGAAACTTAAAAATACTAACCATCATTCAAACCTAAATCTGCCAAACTAAAATCAATTTTAGGCACTTTCGCGATAACAATAAATAAGAAATACATGAGACTTAACTTGATACTTACCTTGTGCTGCCATCAGGCCAAACCTTCAACCGTACGATGGGAGGTGGTGGTAGGGCATCAGCTACTAGTTCACTGCTGTCGCCGGTCTCCGGTGTTGCGGCATTTGTCGCTAGAGGCGGCATCGACGTGGATGCTGGTTGCTGAGTTGTAAGAGGCGACGTCATCACCATAGACGGAGTCACGTAGTTGGAGTTAGGGACCATGATGAACGGTTGGTCCGCTAAACCCACAACCTGTGGCATCACCGGGGTGGTCGGAGTGGAGGAAGACGAGCCAGAAGTCCCATGGGTATCGGAAGAAACTATCCCTTTACTCCAACCACGGCTATGACCACGACCAGCAGCCTAATCCGCAGCACTTCTACCCATCGACATGTCTACAAATATAATATTATCAAATAATCTCAACAACAATTTTTCAGTAAAACTGTCATCAACACAGAAATTAGCACAATTAGACAATTTCAAATACTTCAATAATTCAAAACCTAATGTGTATTGAATCTAACCTAACTCAATCAACCTAAATTCACTAAGATTAGAAAACTAAACTGAACTAACTTGAAACTAATTGAAAATTAAAATTGAAATTCAAAACCTAATTCAAAAATCTTGACAAGGTCATCCACGTGAGATTTGCCGATTTTGGTTTTTGCAACCATGTCATCAACATAAACTTCGATGTTCCGACCAATTTGCTTGGCAAATATTTTGTGCATAAGTCATTGATAAGTAGCCCCTACATTTTTAAGACGAAAAGTCATAACTTTATAGCTAAAATTACCGTATTCAGTTATGGAAGCAGTTTTGTCTTGGTCTGATGGATGCATGAGGATCTAGTTATATCCAGAATATGCATCCATAAAACTTAAAGTGCTAAAGCCAAATGAATTATCAACTAAAGTATCAATGGATGGTAAAGGATATGCATCTTTAGGACATGCTTTGTTTAAATCAGTGAAGTCGACGCACATGCGCCATTTACCATTATGTTTTTTTACCATGACAACATTAGCTAACCTTGTGAACCTGATTTCTCAGATGAAATTGGCACCAATGAACTTTTTGGTCTTCTCCAAGGATGCTGCTTTCTTTTCCAATCCAAGGTTACTTTTTTCTATGCTATAGGTCAGATTGAGGAGTTAATTGCCAGCTTATGAGATATTACAGAAGGATCAATGCCTGGCATGTCAGCGGAAGTCCAAACAAAGAGGTCGGCATTTTGTTGAAGAAATTGGCTGATTTTTGCTTTCCCTTCTTCTTGAATGGATGATCCTACAAAAGTGAACTTATTTGGATCTTTAATCAAAGGGATTGATGCATGCGCATCTTTATTAGTTTTTAGTTATTATTTCTTTAAATAGTGGTAGTGACTTATTATTTTTATTAGGAATTTCATGCTTTTAATATATGTTCTTAGCATTTCTTTCCTTAAATTCAAGATAGAGATTTTCCTTTGCTTGAATTAAGATTATTGCTGCTTTGATCAATGCTCTTTAGAGTTGTTTTGTACTTTGATAAGTGTAGGAAATAAAACAAGAATCAAAAGAACAAAGGAAGAAGCCAATGACACACTTTGGAAGAAAGGACACGCTTTAAAAGCTTAGGATACACTTTTTTCAAACTCAAAAGATTAACCTGGAAGCTTTGCCATCCAATGTGATGATCATGGCATCCAACGACATTCGTGGCTATGCATGCCTCATGCATACGCACAACTGGTGAAATCAGCAAAGGCATGCGTACGTATGACCCTAGTTTTACGTCCCACGCCATTTCTGTGACATCCCACGCTAAAGCAAAACAAAGCATAAGTTGGGCCATGAATTGAAGTAACGTTGCAGGCGTCCCACGCCCCTCACTTGGCGTGGCACAGCAGAGGCAAAAATGGGCCATCCTTTGATGAAAAAGTGTGGCATTGCACTTTGCTCCACATCCAATCTCCCAGGCTTCAATTTTCTCATTCATTCCTCAATTCTCCAAACTTCCAAATGGATCAAGCCGATCGAATCAATCTCAATTTAGTTGAATTTAATTTAATTTGATTTTAATTTGATTTTTCATTTAGAATAGGCTATAAATAAAGGATGAAAAGGACACTACAAGGGACTTCTCTCCTTCCACTCTTCTCCTATTCTTACCTTTCACATTTTAAAAGCCATGAGTGGCTAATTCCTTTTTCATTGGGGAAGGAGCTCTATTGAATTTAATGGATCAATTGTGATTTATTCTTCATTTTCAATTCATCTTTCATTTATTTCTTTAGAAAGAATCTTCGTTCTTCACTTCAAGGATTAAAATCTGTTGAAAGATAGTTTGAATCTCATTTGAATCCTATGAAAACTTGAGAAAGGGATCGTAGGAATTGAGCTAGAAGTTCTTTCTCCCAATTTGATGATTCTGGATTTTGGGATTAATATGTGACATATAATCAACCCATAGCTTGATTCATGAAATTGTGTGGCTCTAAATCAGAGACCAATCTTTATCTCTTCTCATGAGCAATTAGATCAAGAAATTGGAAATTGATCAAGTTAAAAGAGATTGAATTACCAAGACATTGGAATTTAATCACTTATAATTTACTAAGAGACCACTGATTGCATGACTAAAGTTGAGATGAAAAACTATTTGATAAAAAAAATTCAATATCTTTGTACCCCAATGATCTTCTCTTATTCTCTTATTCCCTTTCCTTGTTAATTACTTTCAATTAATGCTCATTTACATTGCTTTCTTTACATTCTTGCACTTTACTTTTTTCGCAATTTACTTTTCTAGTCTTTACAATCTAGAAATTTGAATTTCCAACAATTTCATTTACATTCTTTATTTTCAAGTCATTTATTGCCTCCATTTACTTATTGCTTAAGTCATTTAAATTTTATGCTTATATTATCAATTGTTCTTCATTAAATTGTGAATTGTCTGATTGGAGTATTCAATCAATCATTGCTTACTTAATTCCTTAATCTTCATGGGATCGACACTCACTCACCATAAATTTATTACTTGGTACGACCCGATACATTTGCCGGTAGTTATGCGAGATTAAAAAATCCCGTATCAGGGATTTTTTGTAACTCCTCCATTGGGGTAGGACGATCTTGAAACTCGGCGCATGGGTCTAACTAGACTAAAGAAGGAAGCTCGAGCGAGTTGTGGATGACATTTATTTGTGCACTATAGCTCGGTGGGATATAGGCATTTTGAGACTGATGTTATAGTAGTGCCGAGCTTTATGGTGGTCACTATGAATTATTGCAACAAGGTTGCCTTGCACATGAAACTTAAAACACAGATGAATTGAAAAGACAATTACATCGAATTTATTCAAAAATGGTCGGTCAAGGATTAGGTTATAAGGACTAAACCAATCAACCACAAGGTATTAAACATTTAGAATTTTAGTTAGAGGGCTCTCACCAAGTGTGGTTTGTAACCACACTAATCCCAGTATATCAATATATATCATATATTGTGAATCATACTAAGATTAAAAGATACATGTAACTATCATAACTTAAAATATAGGATAAATTCGACCTTAAAAATTTTAGAAGAAACAACCTTAAGAAATCATTCGAAAAAGTTTTTTCCAATAACAATAAAGTAATAAAACATAAGATTAAAACATAAATATGATAAATCTAAGATTATATCAGCACCTTTCTATAAACATAAGTCTTCCTTCTTTGGCATGATAAATCTAAGATCATATCATAATAACACTTTTTAAAGGAATAAAATACATTCAAAATATTACTTTCAATCCAAATTTTTAAAAACTTCATTATAGACAACATTATCTGTCACAGTTGACTCTTTTCCTATTTCATTAGTAATTAGTATCTTGAGACCTTGTTTGGTTGTTACTCGAGAAAGAGTCACATACAGTTGACCTTGGCTAAAAACAAGCTTCCTTAAAAGTAAGCTTACATTAGATAAAGATTGACCTTGACTCTTATTTATAGTCATAGCATAAAAAACCATTATAGAAAACTGTCTTCGATTAAATTTAAAAGGGATCCTATGATCAGAAGGAGATAGGTTCATACGTGGTATGTGTAACACCCTATCATACAGAGTCTTATGCTTAAGTCATAATTCAGAGATGGCAAGGTATTACGACCTCTAAAATAAAAATTTAGTACGTATAGTAATATGAATGATTGATTATAACTAGGAGCCTTTGTAGAAAAAAGGGGTAAACAAAAATCGCGACTCGAAAGCGCAACACTCCGATCGATAACGTAACGAACAAGGATAACCAACGCGTGATTATATATATACAAAGGAGTGTCAAAAACAGGAATATCAAGACTCAAGATCCGGCTGCGAAGATAACCGGTCCGAACATAACAATATATACTTATGATAAAAATAAGGAAAACCCCAAAGAAAACCCAAAGGACACAAATACATAAAACCAAATCTCCAAAATCTCCCATAAGAGGAGTCATCACAGTTTGTATTATTTAATGGAGATAAAAGTATCTAAGCAAAACATATAAACCAAAACATAGCCTCGAGAACAAAGGATCTTCGCAAATCTAGAAGTCTCCAGCATGCCTCAGCGGGAAACCTCACGTCCTGCATCTGAAAACCACAAAATCCGCATGGGTGAGAACCAGAGGTCCCCAGCATGGTAACAGCTTCCACATATATAATACATAATAATAGAGGAAAGCCGAAGGCAATCCTAGAACTTCCTCCAGATAATATCAAAGCTTATAAACAAGCTAAACCATAAAGGGCATCTGACTAAAGATACTTCAGTCTAACTAATACTTCCCTTTCCAATTCCTTCAAACCTCCCAACCACCAGCAGGAGTATAATGTAGCAAACACAGTTATATCAGACAAGAAATATACAAATAGGGACAATTAAGGTAGTTAGACAATTAGCAAGTAATATGCAGTCAAATAGGCAATCTCAAACAATTCATATAGTATGCATATGATGAATGTCTGTCCCTAGTGGCTGATGATATCATCTGTCGGTTATAGAGCCAACCCGACAAGTCCTGGCAGTTAACCATTGGACTGTTCCTCTGTCGTGTCTCCCCAACTTGAGTCATGCTCATTATAACTTGATCATAATCATGATCCATATCCATCACCCTTACTGGTGAATATTTATCCATCACCATCACTGGTGAATATTTTTGGGGGTGAGCTCGTCCGGGAATTTCACAGTGCCCGGCCACCCTGACGACATAGGGTTAAAAGAGCTTCAAGTCTCGACCTGAAGCACATGGTGGCTAGCCACTGCTTTCTCCTAAGGAAACTCTCATCTCCGATAATGGAAGTGCAACATTCACAATTCATTCAACAGCATATATATGCATGTATACATAGCCATAATCATGGCTCCGCCGTAACACGGCAATAATCCAGCCATCCGGCTCACGGTTAAATCCATAACCAGCCGTTTCATTAACAATTACAGCCTTTCGGCCTATGGCATAACAAGCACTTCCACCACCATCCTCCGCATCTCACATAATCATGCTTGATCCTCATTGATCATTCATTTTCCCCTTGCTTCACTCGCAAGTTACCACATTCACTAGCCTTTCTTCTCATAGCTAGATATATCATAATGATTTAAGATATAAGTGGTGAGATCGGAGGCTTAGAAGTATGAAATTTGGCTTTTAAAACTCAAAAATCAACTTTGGGATAAAAACAGGTCCACGCGTACGCGCACTCCACGCGCACGCGTGGATGACCTCGAAAACTCATCGACGCATAAGCGTCATGCACGCTAACGCGTGGATTGAAAACTAGTCAAACGACGCGCACGCGTCTACCACGCGTACGCGTGGGTACTCTCGTGCCCCAGGCACAAAACTGGCACAGTTCTGGCATAACTCTCTGGAAAATGGCTGGGCATTGGGTGCAGCACATCGGCGCGCCAGCGCATATCACGCGCACGCGTGGATGGCGCTTTCGAGAAGAACGACGCGTACGCGCCAAGTGCGCCTACGCGCGGGGGGTCATTCTGCTAAAAATTTTTCTAAGTTAAAAGCTGCAGAATTCACAGTTTCAACCCCCAATCTTCCGACGGACATAACTTCCTCATTTTAAATCGTTTTTCACCCATTCTTTGAACGGCAGGGACATCCCGGATCCAATTTCATTTCTAAACAGATTTGTTACAAAACAAAGATCCGTAGTCCAAGTTATGTCCTGTCAAAGTAAGCCCAAAAACCATGTTTTTCATATAAAACCACAACATGCCATTTTCAAAACAAGCCATATTCAACTCTTTTCAAAATCAATCAAAACATGCCAATTTCATCCCTTTTCTTTGAAATCAATCAAAATATATCAATTTCAACATCAAGCCTCCTCAACTCACACATTGACACTTTACCACAATTTATCAAAATCACTATCTCATCATTTTAACCCACTTTACCCAAGTGGCTCAAACTCAATTGTATTGACATATCATATACTCTTCCTCATGCCAATTCTCAACAACATCAATTCCACTAAATCATCATTGTACACAATCAATATCATACTCACCATCAACATGGTTCAACCCACAATTCAACCATAATCAATCATCAAGCATATATCACAACATGCATATTTCTCATACATCATACCATCAAGGCATCATTAATCATCATCACATATATGACCACATCATATATATCAACAATTCAACAACATCAATAATTCAATGCCTATCTTAGGGCCTCTAGCCTAAGTATTTCTTACCACATTACATATTAGATACGGGAAACCGAGACCATACCTTAGCCGATTTCCCAAGCTCAACCGGAGCACTTCCAAACCACTTATCCACAAGCTCTCAAGGCCTCAATACCTCCAAGAACATATTTTTCACCACCAAATCCCTTTTTCAAGCTTTTCAATATCACCAATCAAGCTCCAATATTCACACATACACAACCTAAGCCACAATCATCATACCCATACACAACATCTCAATACCCAAACATCATAGAACAACAAATTACACTAGGGTTGAGAATCTTACCACACCCAAGGTCCAAGGAAACAAGATTAACCTTCTCCTTCAAGGGAGTTGGGTCCTATAACATCAAAGAGCCCAAAATCTCAACATTTTTGCTCATAAAACTCGAAAACAAGGCTGGAATTTCGAAGAACAAAACGTGGCTTACCTCAAAATTAATTGTATGGGTTTTGTAGAGCTCTCCGCGGTGAACGCGTGGCCGCAAATGGAGCGACAATCGGAGCTCTAGATCAAAAGTTATGGTGGTTTGAAAATCAAGTGAGAGAAAGAACTTGAGAGAGTGTTCTTCCCTCCATGGCCTCCATTTTCAGCATGTGAGTGTGTTTAGTGAGGAGAGAGAATGCTGAAAACTAGGGTTTTGGTTTAGTTATGTTGGGCCAAGGGCCCACTTTGGGTCCGGTTGGCCCGGTTTGGCCCGTTCGGTCCAATCTTGGCCCGAATTCTATAAAATTGGTACCGAAATTCTCGTCTCAATCTCCTCTATCATATTTAGCCACAAAAATCACATTTTGGGCTTTCTAGAATAAATTCTCATTTATAGGCTAATTAGCCGTTAATTAATCGAGTTTTACATTCTACCCACCTAATTGGGAATTTTGCCCACAAAATTCAAATGCAAATACCTGAGAATAAATGCGGATAATCCGTTCGCATCTCCGACTCAAGTTCCCAAGTGTGTTCCTCAACACCGCCTCGACTCCATGCCACTTTGACTAATGAAACCTCATTTTCACGCAACCGTTTGATACTAGTATCATCAATTCTGACTGGAGCCACTGGAAGCGTCAAATCTTCCCTTAACTGAACCGACTCAGGTTCCAATACATGGCTAGCATCAGGAGTGTACTTCCGAAGCTGCGACACGTGAAACATGTCGTGCAGATTCGAAAGATGAGGTGGTAGAGCCATCCGATACGCCACCGGTCCAATCCTCTCCAGGATCTGAAATAGACCAATGTATCGAGGATTCAACTTCTTTGCCTTAATCGCCCTGCCTACTCCTGTAGTCGGAGTAACCTTAAGGAAAACATGATCTCCTTCCTCAAATTCTAAGGGCTTTCACCTCTGATCGGCGTAACTCTTTTGACGACTCTGCGCCGTAAGCATCCTATCACGGATTTTCTTGACTTGTTCAGTAGTCTCAGCTATCAATTCCGGCCCCAACAAGCTTTTCTCTCCAGCTTCATACCAACATAGCGGAGATTGACATTTCCTCCCATACAAGGCCTCATATGGAGCCATTCCGATGCTCGCATGATAACTATTATTGTATGCAAACTCCACTAATGGCATATACCGATCCCAACTCGCCGGTTGGTCCAAAACACAAGCTCTCAACATATCCTCTAGTGTTTTGATCGTCCTTTCAGATTGACCATCTGTTTGAGGATGGTAAGCCGTGCTCAAGCTTAATCGGGTTCCAAAAGCTTTCTGAAATGCACCCCAAAACCTTGAAGTGAAACGAGGATCTCTATCAGAGATTATAGTAGCAGGTACACCATGAAGTCTCACAATCTCCTTTATGTATAATCGTGCTAACTCCTCAAGGGTGTAAGTCATCCGAATGGGTAAAAAGTGAGCTGACTTCGTCAGTCGGTCCACAATCACCCAGATAGCATCAAAACCAGCCCTAGTCCTTGGCAATCCTGACACAAAGTCCATTGCAATACTTTCCCACTTCCATTGCGGGATCTCTAAAGGTTGCAACATCCCGGAAGGTCTTTGATGTTCAATCTTTACCTTTTGACAAGTTAAGCATTTTGAAACATATTCCGCTACATCATTCTTCATACCCGGCCACCAAAACATCGCCTTTAAATCATGGTACATCTTAGTACTTCCCGGGTGAATGGAGAATCCGCTCTTGTGTGCCTCCTTTAAAATATCTTGTCTCAAAGTGCCAACATCTGGCACAATGATCCTACCCTTGAATCTCCATAACCCATCTTTTTCTTCCGACACTCTCCACTGTTTTCCTTGCTCAATGGCCGGTAACACCTTCCATAAAGCTTCATCATTCTGATGAGCCTTTAGGAGTTCGGACTTAAAGTCACTTGAGATTTCTAATCGGCTCAAACACAAAGTTCCGGATACTTCTCGAGCACCAATTTTCAGACTCTCGAATTCCTTGAGCAACGTCTCCTCTTGAAGCATCATCCAAGCCGCATATAATGACTTTCGACTTAACGCATCCGCCACTACGTTCGCCTTTCCCGGATGGTAATGCAACTCAAAGTCGTTGTCCTTCAACAATTCCATCCACCTTTTCTGCCTCATATTAAGCTCTTTCTGATCAAAGAGGTACTTCAAGCTCTTATGATCAGAGAAAACTTGGAACTTAACCCCATAGAGGTAATGCCTCCACACCTTCAAAGCAAACACAACTGCAGCGAGTTCTAAATCGTGCGTAGGGTAACTAACTTCATGAGGTCTCAACTGTCGTGAAGCATACGCCACCACATTACGATGCTGCATCAGCACGCACCCTAGACCCTTCAATGAGGCATCACAATACACCTCAAATGACTCATTCGGCTCGGGTAACACTAACACAGGTGCAGTGGTCAACTTTATCTTCAATGTCTGAAAGCTCTCCTCGCACTCAGGAGTCCAAACAAATGGAGTGTCTTTGCGGGTTAACTTTGTCATTGGCAAAGTTATCTGTGAAAAGCCCTTGATAAACCTTCGGTAATAGCCAGCTAAACCCAGAAAACTCCTTATCTCTGTTACGGTGGTTGGTTGCTTCCAATCCATCACAGCCTCCACCTTAGTTGGATCTACGGCTATTCCCTTCTTACTCACCACATGGCCCAAAAACTTCACCTCACTCTTCCAAAACTCACACTTCGATAGTTTTGCATAGAGTTTCTTCTCCTTTAGAATCTGCAACACGGTCCTCAAGTGTTCCGCATGCTCTTCTTCAGTCTTGGAATAAATCAGTATGTCATCAATGAAGACAACAACGAATTTATCCAAAAACGGACGGAAAACTCTATTCATGTAATCCATGAATACCGCAGGAGCGTTCGTCAACCCAAAAGACATTACAGTGTACTCGTAATGACCATAACGAGTCCTAAAAGCGGTCTTAGGGATATCCTCACCCCTCACCCTTATCTGGTGATAACCGGATCGCAAATCGATCTTGGAGAAAACTCCAGCTCCTTGTAACTGATCCATGAGATCATCAATTCTTGGCAATGGGTACTTATTCTTTATTGTAACCTTGTTCAGCTGCCTGTAATCCACACAGAGCCGCATACTCCCATCCTTCTTCTTCACCAGTAACACTGGAGCACCCCACGGAGAGACACTTGGTCGTATAAAATTCTTTCCCAACAAATCATCTAACTGAGACTTTAGCTCGTTCATCTCTAACGGTGACATCCTATAAGGAGCACTTGAGATTGGTCCCGCCCCGGGCACCAATTCAATAGCAAACTCAACCTCTCGGTTAGGTGAAAACTCATCAATATCATTGGAAAACACTTCCGGAAACTCACACACAACCGGAATCTGTTCCAACCTTTGATCATCACCCGAAACGCCCGCAGTTAACAACATGATACCCTGACATTCGGTTCCGGAACAGTTCACCATCATCGAATTCAAGTAATAATTATTCACCACGACCGGCTCTTCAGTATCTTCCGGCATAAAGTACACCGACTTTGTAGAACAATCTAGCAGAACATGGTTCTTAGATAACCAGTCCAATCCCAAGATAAGATCAAGACCAATCATCGGTAAGCAGACTAAATTATGAACAAAATCACGCTGCTTGAACCTAAAGGAAACTTCCGGGCATCCTAGCCTAGTTACCATGGCTTCATGGGTAGCATTATACACTCTTAGATCATAACCTAAGGTTACGATCTTCAATCCTAACTCATGGGCTTTTTCAAATGCAATGAATGAATGCGATGCTCCCGAATCAAATAAAGCATTTAAAGTTTGACCAGCCATTTCACAGTTACCTCTAATAAGTGTCTCAGATCCCTCAGCTCCTACAGTTGAAGTGGTGAACACCCGACCAGTCTGTTGTGCTTTTCCAGCACCTTGTTTCTGCTTCTCAGGAAAATTTGCGGCTTTATGCCCCGCCTTTCCACAATTGTAGCACAAACCCCATCCGGCCTTGTATGGTGCTCCCGGATGGTGACTTCCACACCTAGTACAAGCTTGATCATTCTGAGCTGCTTCCCAAACTTCTTCCCTTGGGAGTTGTTGTTGTTGGGCCTCCTAAAAGAGTTCCCCCTCTTGAAAGACGGACTTCTAGGCGCAAAGCTCTTCCCTCGGTTCTGTGGGAATGATCCTTTGTGACTCCCTTTCTCAGCGGTTGCCCTTTTCACACACTCTTCAGCAACCCTACACTTGTTTACCAACTCGGAGAAGGTCCTAATCTCCATTGGTCCCACTGAACTGAAAATATCACTCCGGAGTCCTCCTTCATACTTAACACACTTCCATTCCTCATATTCCACCGGAGTCCCTTGGCACATACGAGAGAACCTGAACAGCTCCTCAAACTTGTCAGTATACTCTGATATGGACATAGTACCCTGCTTCAGCTGTAACAATTCAAGTTCCTTAGCCGTCCTAGCAGAAGTCGGAAAGTACTTCTTATAGAACTCCTCTTGGAAGACATTCCAGGTGATATAGTCATCACCCTGCTGCAGAAGACATCGGATACCTTGCCACCAATGCGACGCTTCACCTGTGAGCATATAGGTAGCAAACTCGACACGCTGCCCTTCAGGTACCACTTGTGCTTGCAGAGCTCGCTCTATAGCCTGAAACCATGTATCAGCCTCAGTCGGACTAGTAGTCCCTTTGAACTTAGGCGGATTAACCTTCAAAAAGTTTGCTAGTGTCATCGGGCCCTGAACTCCACCTCCATCATTACCATGGTTGTTCATCTGTTGACCAAGAGCCTCAGCAGTGGCTTGCATGGCAGCAGCCATGTGCTCCAACGCAGTCATAAAGTTCACCGGGTCATTAGGGTTATTCTCCGGTGCACGAGCATTCGTACGACCTCTCACACTACCTCTACCGCGTCCACGAGGCGCCATCTGGTTCCTATACACACCAAACAATCGATATTAAGTTGATCAGTCTCAATATCGGATGTCTAGTGCTTCAAAGTCCCAAATGCATGCTCATGAACGTTTATGCCAATTATACAAGCAGATATACTAATAGCACATAACACACATACAGAGAATGCACAGAAGAATAGTCAGTCCATCCCTCAGGCTCTACAGGAACGAACTGCTCTGATACCATAATGTAACACCCTACCATACAGAGTCTTATGCTTAAGTCATAATTCAGAGATGGCAAGGTATTACGACCTCTAAAATAAAAATTTAGTACGTATAGTAATATGAATGATTGATTATAACTAGGAGCCTTTGTAGAAAAAAGGGGTAAACAAAAACCGCGACTCGAAAGCGCAACACTCTGATCGATAACGTAACGAACAAGGATAACCAACGCGTGATTATATATATACAAAGGAGTGTCAAAAACAGGAATATCAAGACTCAAGATCCGGCTGCGAAGATAACCGGTCCGAGCATAGCAATATATACATATGATAAAAATAAGGAAAACCCCAAAGGAAACCCAAAGGGACACAAATACATAAAACCAAATCTCCAAAATCTCCCATAAGAGGAGTCATCACAGTTTGTATTATTTAATGGAGATAAAAGTATCTAAGCAAAACATATAAACGAAAACATAGCCCTGAGAACAAAGGATCTTCGCAAATCTAGAAGTCTCCAGCATGCCTCAGCGGGAAACCTCACGTCCTGCATTTGAAAACCACAAAATCCGCATGGGTGAGAACCAGAGGTCCCCAGCATGGTAACAGCTTCCACATATATAATACATAATAATAGAGGAAAGCCGAAGTCAATCCTATAACTTCCTCCAGATAATATCAAAGCTTATAAACAAGCTAAACCATAAAGGGCATCTGACTAAAGATACTTCAGTCTAACTAATACTTCCCTTTCCAATTCCTTCAAACCTCCCAACCACCAGCAAGAGTATAATGTAGCAAACACAGTTATATCAGACAAGAAATATACAAATAGGGACAATTAAGGCAGTTATACAATTAGCAAGTAATATGCAGTAAAATAGGCAATCTCAAACAATTCATATAGTATGCATATGATGAATGCATGTCCCTAGTGGCTGATGATATCATCTGTCGATTATAGAGCCAACCCGACAAGTCCTGGCAGTTAACCATTGGACTGTCCCTCTGTCGTGTCTCCCCAACTTGAGTCATGCTCATTATAACTTGATCATAATCATGATCCATATCCATCACCCTTACTGGTGAATATTTATCCATCACCATCACTGGTGAATATTTATCCATCACCATCACCGGTGAATATTTATCCATCACCATCACTGGTGAATATTTTTGGGGGTGAGCTCGTCCGGGAATTTCACAGTGCCCGGCCACCCTGACGACATAGGGTCAAAAGAGTTTCAGGTTTCGACCTGGAGCACATGGTGGCTAGCCACTGCTTTCTCCCAGGGAAACTCTCATCTCCGATAATGGAAGTGCAACATTCACAATTCATTCAACAGCATATATATGCATGTATACATAGCCATAATCATGGCTCTGCCGTAAGACGGCAATAATCCAGCCATCCGGCTCACGGTTAAATCCATAACCAGCCGTTTCATTAACAATTACAGCCTTTCGGCCTATGGCATAACAAGCACTTCCACCACCATCCTCTGCATCTCACATAATCATGCTTGATCCTCATTGATTATTCATTTTTCCCTTGTTTCACTCGCAAGTTACCACATTCACTAGCCTTTCTTCTCATAGCTAGACATATCATAATGATTTAAGATATAAGTGGTGAGATCGGAGGCTTAGAAGTATGAAATTTGGCTTTTAAAACTCAAAAATTAACTTTGGGATGAAAACAGGTCCACGCGTACGTGCACTCCACGCGCACGCGTGGATGGCCTCGAAATTTCATCGACGCGTAAGCGTCATGCACGCTAACGCGTGGATTGAAAACTAGTCAAACAACGCGCACGCGTCAACCACGCGTACGCGTGGGTACTCTCGTGCCCCAGGCACAAAACTGGCAGAGTTCTGGCATAACTCTCTGGAAAATGGCTGGGCATTGGGTGCAGCACATCGGCGCGCCCACGCACATCATGCGCACGCATGGATGGCGCTTTCGAGAAGAACGGCGCGTACGCGCCAAGTGCGCCTACGCGCGGGGGTCATTCTGCTAAAAATTTTTCTAAGTTAAAAGCTGCAGAATTCACAGTTTCAACCCCCAATCTTCCGACGGACATAACTTCCTCATTTTAAATCGTTTTTCACCCGTTCTTCGAAGGGCAAGGACATCCCAGATCCAATTTCATTTCTAAACAGATTTGGTACAAAACAGAGATCCGTAGTCCAAGTTATGTCCCGTCAAAGTATGCCCAAAAACCATATTTTTCATACAAAACCACAACATGCCATTTTCAAAACAAGCCATATTCAACTCTTTTCAAAATCAATCAAAACATGCCAATTTCATCCCTTTTCTTTGAAATCAATCAAAATATATCAATTTCAACATCAAGCCTCCTCAACTCGCACATTGACACTTTACCACAATTTATCAAAATCACTATCTCATCATTTTAACCCACTTTACCCAAGTGGCTCAAACTCAATTGTATTGACATATCATATACTCTTCCTCATGCCAATTCTCAACAACATCAATTTCACTAAATCATCATTGTACACAATCAATATCATACTCACCATCAACATGGTTCAACCCACAATTCAACCATAATCAATCATCAAGCATATATCACAACATGCATATTTCTCATACATCATACCATCAAGGCATCATTAATCATCATCACATATATGACCACATCATATATATCAACAATTCAACAACATCAACAATTCAATGCCTATCTTAGGGCCTCTAACCTAAGTATTTCCTACCACATTACATATTAGATACGGGAAACCGAAACCATACCTTAGCCGATTTCCCAAGCTCAACCGGAGCACTTCCAAACCACTTATCCACAAGCTCTCAAGGCCTCAATACCTCCAAGAACAGATTTTTCACCACCAAATCCCTTTTTCAAACTTTTCAATATCACCAATCAAGCTCCAATATTCACACATACACAACCTAAGCCACAATCATCATACCCATACACAACATCTCAATACCCAAACATCATAGAACAACAAATTACACTAGGGTTGAGAATCTTACCACACCCAAGGTCTAAGGAGACAAGATTAACCTTCTCCTTCAAGGGAGTTGGGTCCTATAACATCAAAGAGCCCAAAATCTTAACATTTTTGCTCATAAAACTCGAAAATAAGGCTGGAATTTCGAAGAGCAAAACGTGGCTTACCTCAAGATTAATTGTATGGGTTTTGTAGAGCTCTCCGCGGTGAACGCGTGGCCGCAAACGGAGCGACAATCGGAGCTCTAGATCAAACGTTATGGTGGTTTGAAGATCAAGTGAGAGAAAGAACTTGAGAGAGTGTTCTTCCCTCCATGGCCTCCATTTTCAGAATGTGAGTGTGTTTAGTGAGGAGAGAGAATGCTGAAAACTAGGGTTTTGGTTTAGTTATGTTGGGCCAAGGGCCCACTTTGGGTCCGGTTGGCCCGGTTTGGCCCGTTCGGTCCAATCTTGGCCCGAATTCTATAAAATTGGTACCGAAATTCTCGTCTCAATCTCCTCTATCATATTTAGCCACAAAAATCACATTTTGGGATTTCTAGAATAAATTCTCATTTATAGGCTAATTAGCCATTAATTAACCGGGTTTTACAGTATGAACACTTTCTGTCCTGTATTACTCCCAATAATTACTTTAGCTTCAATAATTCGTTTCCCAAGCTGAGTAACAATCAACCATATCCCATTGCATAAACCCGAAGAATGATCAATGTTTCTAAGAAGCATAATAAGTATACCAACCTTCAATTTGATTTCGCGGTTTGAAAGACCAGAATACTTGATACCATTGAGAAATTCAGGGGTGTGAACAGCTGCAGCAACATCTGTTTGTGTCTTAGACTTGCAAGCCATATCAGCGTTAAAGTAAGAAACATGCTGTCTTTGATTAATCTTCATCATGTATTCATTAATCTCATCTACAGTCTGAAGTGTTGGTGCCAATACAACTCCATCTTGTAAATTCTTCTCGTCATCCAGATCCTCAATGTATTTCTTGAATGTAGATGTTACAACAACTTCAATTGGATTAATTTAATCTTTTATCAAGATGTCATCTGGAATTTTGATTCTGCCGATACCATCAGAAATCTCACCGATCTTGCCATCTCCTATCTTCAATAACCGATATGCAAACTCCCTTAAGCTTTGATAAGATCTTTCAATGTTGTTAGATCGTTTTAATCTCATGTTTTGAGTCAACTTCAACACCTTACAATGATCCCACAAAAAAGATGAATTGATGGTTGCGTTAATTACATCTTGTCTAGAACCTTTAGGTATTACGGGTAAAATCTGTCAAAAATCACCTCCAACACAATTGTTTTACCACCAAATGGTAGATTTTCACTATTGGAGTTAACAATCTTAAGCAAATCTCTCATGGTACGATTAAGAGCTTCAACACAAAATTTATTGACCATTGGAGCTTCATCCCATATAATCAACTTAGATTTCACTATCAACTCGGCTAATTGGCTTCCTTGTCTAATGTTGCAAGTTGAAAATTTGTCAACATTTAAAGGATTGCAAATCTAGAATGAGTCGTTCTACCGCCAGGAATAAGCAAAGATCCTATATGGCTAGAAGGAACTGTTAATACAATTTGACCTCTTGAACGCAAAGATGCAGCAAGAGTTTGCCATATGAATGTCTTCCCTCTACCACCATAACCATATAGAAAGTATAAACCACCCTCACCCCGGTCGACACTGTTGATAATAGTATCATAAACATTCTTTTGCTCAGTGATCATCTTCGCAAGATTTATTAAATACTTTAACCCTAAGTTTTGTCTGTCGTACAACAATTCGTCATTGATTAGGTTATTATTTGAAAGATCGCAAGAAACCCCACCCCAAAATCAGTGTTAGGAAAAGGCATGTTAGGGTAGTCCATTAGACTACGATTATTCCACTTGAGAATTGTCTCAATTTTTATGAGAGTGAGATTTAAAAACTCATTGTCGGATATTGTTAGTCCTACATTAAAAAAAATTAATTAAGTGCAAACATTGATATAGAAATATGTCATTTGAAAATTATAAAAATGTAGAAGCAAGTTAATACTTGGATGGTTAAGTAGTCTTCTTCTATTATGAAGTATACCATCGGAGAGTATTTTCCATGCCTTCTCCCAAACACATAGTGTCTACTCATTGAGTTAGAAAACAAAAGAGTGCCAAATAGATTCCTAAGGTATTTGCCAGAACCCCAAATACTTGCTTCTTCAATTGCTTCAATATATTCTCTATCATCATCCAACAAACCGCGAGCAAAACATGCCTTCTTCATAACTTGTTGGTCCTTTTACCAAATTGAGAAGTATTCTAAGATAATATGATTCCCCCAAAAAAGGAGGAACAAAATAAACACGACCAATTACTTGATGTGACCTTCTTTGATGCTATTTCTTGGAATTAGCATTCCATACAAATTTGGAAGGAAAGTCTACATATCACAACTGTTTTGCTTTCTTGAATTCACGATTTGTTTCAAACCATGCCAAGAACATGGATTAATTGATAGTTGGCCTTTCGACCACATCTTTCAATGATTCGTGATCTTTGAATAAAACAATCTGTTCACTTGGCAAGTGAAAAGGTAGACGGATGACTGCTGGGTACCTGTAATGAATATCATATTCCATAATTCTCCAAACTACTTCGCATGGAGATAAATACCTACAATCATAGTATATCTTTATCTCGTCAATCTCATCACATACTAATTCTGTAGACCCCTTGCGGTAAAAGGAAGCAGTAACACGGTCATGACCCCTGTTAACATACTTAAACAAATATTTAATTGACCTAGATTGATTGCATCACTCAACATTGATGTGAGAACCATATTTTAACAATTAACTTCGATTGTGTGGAACAACCCGTCTGTTATCTAATTCAATCCCAGATTTTTTTATAGTTCTGCTAGTGTCTCTGTGACAATAAACAGGACATCCATCATCATCAATAGAAGTGGAATCAACAAAACACTTAGAAAAATTTCTCAAGCACCTACCATTGTCCATACATGGTGAATCCTTTAAGGAAGCTCCACATGGACCATGAATCATCAAGTTACTGACTACTTCATAGTACTTTGCATCAACGCTTTTATCTTGTATTTTCGCAGATATAATCTTATCAATTCATCAGGAGCAGGGTACTTGTCTCTTTCATGAAGAAATAACAGTATATGTGCATGAGGCAAACCACGCTTCTAGAATTCAATAGTGTATACCATAGTGAAAAGAAAAAATAATAGTTAATATGACTATAATTCGTATAAAAGGTTTGTCACTATGTTATTACAAAATGTAACTAATCTATTCAACCAAAAATCTTACTAAAAAAAATACTTGCACGACACTTTCAAATAACATATTCACACGAAGATCTTTAATCAAGCTATCTAGCTTCGTTTTAAACATTCTACATACAATGTCAGGCTTGACTTCAGCTTTTAGTCCCCTAGTAGATAAATGATCCACTATTTCTGGCTATTTAGGATTGCATGTAAGAGTCAAGAATAAATCAGGATAACCAAAGTTGCTGATAATTCTGAATCATATATCTAGGACCTCCAACAAAAGTTGCTGGTAAGACTATAGGTCTACTGTGTGTAGTTGTCAAATTATCTCCATTCACAACAACCTCACAGATACTTTTGTAAAGATCACACCTTACATTTTCCTGGTGAAAATTATAGTAATTTAGTCAAGGTGATTCGATCATTGAATAAGCATCAACTATGAATTGTTGGAATGGTCGTCTAGAATAAAGTAAAGGAGAACCACCCGAGAATCTTTCCTGAATATAAAATGCAAAATAGTCCCTCATGGTTACACACTTTTCTTTGTTGTCATTCTTTCTTTTAATGCGATTAAGTGGTATATGCTCTCAAAAGCCATCCTCTCCATATGGAAACAAAATTGGATATTGTAATCCAAGATAAGATGGATTGAGTTTTGTAATACGTTGAAGACTTCCACTCTGGGTTTGAACAACAATATCTCTCTCAGTTCGTGATGCATCAAAATCACACACAATTAATCTAGCCACTTCTTATACTGAGGGAAAATTATATCTTCTTCCCTCTCGTCCTCTCTTACCAATAAGCCTAAGCTTAACATTTTTTTGAGTGCCATTGTTCAAAGAGTCTCTAATCATACAAAATGACTTTACCAACACATTATTTTTTATCAAGCATCTTTAGTTCTTGGACAATTAGCATATCAACTTTGCTCCTTTGATCATTTCTACTGTCCAAAATTAAATCACTACTTGATTATATGGTTCATGAAATTGTTAAACATGATTAAGGACTAACTTTAATGTCTATAATTAGGTAAACTCTACTAAAATACTAAAAGAAATATAATCAGTGATTATTTCTTAATTTTAAATCATGTTTAATCCACTTTAGAAAGAAAGGAAATCATATCAATATACCTTGATTGAGCACCCTTAACAATGCAAGAAGAAAAATAAATCTAATAAATTAAATTTATTAATTGAATGAAATTTAATATAGAAATACACCACTAAGAATATATACCTTACAAGTTGGATTCTATTAGATATCTCATTGTCCGTGTCTTTTATATATATATATATATATATATATATATATATATATATATATATAATTAAGCAAATTTAGCACTTGATCCTTCAGGAGGAATAAGACTGCTAAAAAGGTGGTAGTTTTGTCCATAAAGTATAAATGTTGGTGGACCGCTGCCTCGATTAATGACTTTGTCGACTTTACCCCAAAGATGTGAATGCAAACATGTTATTGTATGTTCGAAGATTCTCACAAAAGTTCTTGTTTCTATCATCATTATTCCACATTAAACGTTGAAGAATAGGAGATTATTTTGGTTAAGGCAACTAAACCTGACCTCCTCTACAACATAGTGTGTATTTAGGAATAGTTGCATTATAATGTTTTCCAATTCTTTCATCGTACCAAAGGAGAGCATTACAAAATTCACACTCATAAATGCATTCACCATGGTTAATATATTTTGCAACATACACATATCCAAATAGGAATCCAAGTTAAATTCTTGCTATTTTTTAATTCAATAATGAAGAACTATAAATACTACGTGTGAGATCAACCTTATTAAGAGTATATGTGAATCAATATTTAGTAACCTTATTCTATTTCTACTAATTATTACAAGATCCAAATAAGTTATTGTAGTTTAACAATGGAAACCACATTACCTTCTGTATATACCGAATTGTTGCACTCTGTCTCATCGCTTAAGAACAAACATTAAAAAAATTAGAGGATTAATGTTTCATTAGATTCCTTCTAACAACATATCTGTTACGTTGACAATTCCATTGTTTAATGTCTCATCGGATGTTAGCAAAGGATCTTCCGCATTGAGTGGTATGCCCAATTTACAAAATTTAGCCGATACATATAACTAAAAGCCAATATAATCTACAATACTAGATACCTGTGTTAATGCAAGGTTTCATAATAGAAATGTCAACTATTTGACCTTCCAAGATTGATGAATTCCTATTGCTTAAACAATTACTGGTTTGAGAATGGATGGAAAAAATGTCTGTAGGATGTATCAAATTGTGAGTTGTTATAGTAATCTTTCTTGGATGCATCCGTGTCTAATTTCCATATGCCAATCGTATCATCATGACATGTACTATCATATGAAACATAGCAGACCTTATCATTAAGAGCCGAAAGATATTGGAACTTCTTCTTGGCTTTCTTCAAAATTGTGTACCAATTAAGCTAACCTAATTTCAATCATAACACACAACACAAAGTGGATGGCTATAGCAGCCAAACGCTGGCCCTAACTTCTGAATTACTTTGTCATTGATGACATGCTCAATCTAGTCATTCATTCGAGAATCATAATATGTGAACTCCAGCCTCCTGTCTCGAAAACTCCTCTTATAATCATGAACTATATAATACTGATCAATGCCACTCGTATATCCAAAATTATATATACAAATAGCATGCAAAGAATGAATTGATCCAGGATCTTTTAAAACTCGTGTTCATCTTGTTAGAGAATTCCACAACATGATCTCGGATGGGAGTCCATGAACACCGTACCTCAAACACACCAACCCATTGTCAAAAAATTTTGTTGCAAAAAATTGATAGCTACGTGAGAATTGAAACAGTTATCTCTCACGTTATCTCCCATTATCCACGTGAGAGATAACCGTTTCAATTTTCTCCCCACTATCCCATCAACCTCTCTTAACAATTGGCAAACGATTATTTTTATTTTTCAAATTTAAATCAATCTAATTAGATCATAATTTAGTTTAAAATTTTTTAAAATAGATATGTTTGATCAATTAATAATAAAAAAGAGTACATAAAAATTTAATTTAAATTATGATCCAATTGGATTGATTTAAATTTGAAAAATAAAAATAACCGTTTGGAAGAGATTGATAGGATAGTGGGGAGAGAATTAAAACAGTTATCTCTCACGTGGATATGGGAGATAACGTGAGAGACCGTTTCAATTCTCACGTAGTTATCATAATGACCAATATCATAATGACCAATATTATTGCTTCTCATTAAATAATCTCTCTTTTTGAGTACTAATTGATCAAATATATCTATTTTAATCTCTTCTACCAATCTTTTTATGTATTAATTGCATGCTAAAAGTTTGGATTATTGATAATATTAATATTTTTTTATTATTTTCAATTTTTTTAAAAAATACATATATCTCGTTTACACGAGATATACGCGTGTCAATTTGACTTGCCTCATTTACACTGTAAACGAGATATATAAAAAATCATCTCGTTTACACTATAAACGAAATATGACAAGACAATTTAAATCGGTAAATTCTCGTAAAAATATTTATTTCGGTAAATATTATATTTATTTTATTTATTAAAATAAAAAACCCTACTTTTTACTTATAAAATTTTATTGTATGTTATTATACAAAAATTTTTAATATGAATTTTTTTACATCAATTTTTTTAAAAGAATTTATAAGATTTTAAAACAGTTATTTTTTATTTATGATTGGCTTCTATTAAATTAGTATTTTTTTACATCAATTTATATATATTTAACCAATTTATCTATTCTCTTTACTTACAAAAGTTTTTAAAGAAATTATCCATCAATTTAATCAACTTTTTCTGATGAATATTTTTTTTATACTTATAAATTCTTTATTTTATATAAATACATATATATATTTATTTTAAAATTTTTTTTCTAAAGGTTAATTGATATAAATATTCCTTTTTTTCCAAAACAGGTATCTTTTTATTTTTTTAATTTTAGTTAATATATCTAAACAAAATAATTATTCGAATACATTAATTTCTTAAATAAATTTAAAAGATTAAAAAATAGTTATTTTAGAATATAAAATTATATACATATATATTGAATAATTCTAATTCTGACTATTACTCCATCTCTCACATAATAACATTGAAATATGTTTAAAAATCTTTATAAAAAATAATATAGACTGTCGGTAATAATGATGAGTGATTCTTTTTCTTTCTTTATAAATACACCTCAATCCATCAATTTCAAAATTTTTTATTCACAATTGACTTCTATTAATTTGGCATATATTTTTTACATCAATTAATAGATATCTAACCACTATATCTATTATCTTCACGTACAAAAAACTCTGATATTATTTGTAATACAAAAAAAAATTTCATTCCTTAATTTAAATAAAATTTTAAAAAAATTGTTCATCAATTATGATATCTCTTCCTCTAATGTTTTTTTTTTACCTAACAATTCTTTTTTTATCTACCTCTATGATTTTATTTTTAAATTTTATTGCATAAATTAATTAGATATCATTATCTATAACTCTTAAATCCTAAATTCCAAAACAACTCAAACCTAAACTCCCAAATTATAAAACGTAAACATTGTAACCCTAAATTCTAAACCCTAAATAAACCCAACCCTAAGATATTTTTTAAAAATCTATTTCTACACTTTAGACAACTTTTTCTATTCTCTTCTCCTACAAAAAGAATCCAACATAATTTGTAATTCATCAAATTTTTACATTTCTTATTTTAAATAAACTTTTGAAAAAAATTCCAAAAATACAAAAGTTTGTTTTTTGTCTAAAGGTTAATTGATACTAAATATTCCCTTTTTTTTTTCAAAATAGGTATCTATTTTATTCTCTAATTTTAGTTAATATATCTATCACCATTAATTATACAATATTTGAAATACATTAATTTCTTAAATGAATTTAAAAGATTAAAAAATAATAATTTTAGAATTTTAAATTACACACACATACATATATTGAATAATTCTAACTCTGAGTATTACTCTATGCCTCACATAATAACAATGGAGAGATGTCTAAAAATCTTTACAATAGATAATATAGATATTTAGTGATAATGGTGAGTGATTCTTTTATTTTCTTTAAAAATCCACCTCAATCGCATCAATTTTACAGGTTTCTTATCTATGTTTGGCTTCAATTACCAAATAAACACAATTGGGCTTGTGAAATGGTTTCTATGTATTAATCTAAATATATGATAGGAAGCGGTTCCTATATGGCACTCTATTTGAAAGGAATTCGGTATTCCACACATTTGCACCATTGAGATTTAAATTAAATTATGTAAATGGTGTAGATTCACATGTATTGATTATAGTGGGTAGAAAAAGTTAAAGTCTAAGTTGGGCTTGCAACCGGTTGAATTGTTTAGCCGTATTATAGGAGAGTTAATGTGAGGTCTGTCTAAAACTCCAAGTTACTTTAGACTAACTCCTTTTCTTAGTCTTACTTTATGTTGTAGCTGAGTCGAGCCAATGTTGAGATGGGCTCTTTTTTTTTTTTGGGTCGTCGGTGGCTTAAGGTTGGACTATTATTTCTTGTGAGTTCTTTATTATCAATCATCCGATGTTTGTGTTTGATAATCAAAGGATAAGGGGAACCACTTTGCATCTTGCACCCATTATAAGCAGTGAGGAATCTTTAAGTTTGGTCTTGCATGCAAATTTGATCTTTCTTAGCTGATTTGTCAGTTACACACTTACACCAATCAGCAGTCTTGCTCCATTGTCATTTTTATTAGAGCTGCGGCCTAAACTTGCTTTAGGATTGAGCAAGGATGTTGTTTCATCCATAATGTCTTTATCAGCACTTCAACTAGATAAGTTGACTTGACTTTGTCAACTGCCGAATCAATTTCTCGATTGGGCACCCAACCCTCTGCCCAGAGTTCCAATTCTTTAGCAACTACATTTCACACCTCAAGCTAAGTAATGTGAATATATTCCTCATCATTATTCTTTTTAATATGAATTTTTCAACTGGACATCATGATTTAATCAAGGAGATCCTCAAATAGGTCCTTATTTTTTTAGTTTATCCAAGTTTCACATTCAAGTCTAGTACTATACACATTGCACCAATCAATTATCATTGTGTTCATATAATTTTTTTGTGGCCAAATTGGCTGTCCCATTTAATTTATCCCAAATAAAACCATGAACAACCTCGACAATTTTAGCAACTCACACAACCATCTACTTTACTATATTAGATATGCCTTTCAGTTTGTCACCAAACACACAATAACGTTTTAAAGAATTTAAAGTAATGATTTATCTTAAATTTTATATTATTATAAAAAAACTGAAAAAAGTCTCTAACCAATTGAACTATTATTACCATAAAGAAAAGTCCGTAAAACTAGAAGCTATACAAAGTGGAAGTAGCAATAAATAATAAATAGTAATGTGAGATTCTAAAAGGTAACAGAAAAGTAGTACTTATTTTGTTTTGTTTGCTTAAAGAAGAGACAAGGCAAAAAATTTAAATAAATAAATAATAAATAATATATATTAAATGGATAGTCTAGCTATTATGATTGTGCATATCTGAGAAAGAGATCACTGCCATTTTGCATTCAACTCGACAAAGGGTCTTAGTAAGAAAATTTTGTTTATGTGAATTTCGAATAATCTAAAATGAATCTCTAAGTCCATTTTTCATTGTCTCTCCCTGCTGATCTCTATTTTTTATTTTTTTTAGTTGTACTTATTTATGATTCGATCTTTTTAGGTTTGAGAAAAGTTCCATTGACCATATATAGTTTATGTCTCTTCATCCATATCGTTTTTTGAAGTTAGGAAGATCATGATAGATTTTGTTTCACACTTGTGTAAGGTTTGTTGTGAAGAGAAGTAATCAGGAGAGTACAAGAAAGAATAAGGAAGAAAAATTAACGAATCCAACCGCAAAGAGCCCCTCTACGTCGTTCTTCCCTCTGAGGCTCTGACACCACCACCAGATCTTACACCTTCGAACTTACCAGCTACCAATCCAGATTTATTTGGCTTCCAACAAAACAGCTTACCAATTTAAATAATGTACTCGTCATCTACGTTTTTGAGCTGGTCATTTGCGACAATCCATTCACAAAATTAGAGTTGTTTTAGTCCATTATTCTTTGCTACAAGACAAATATATGTTATGGCAACTTGGTTATACTAAGTATACACTGTTCCGCTTACTTTAACCGGTATATGGAATAATTTTTCTATATGATAAATCTTGTCTTATTAATAAATTCAATGTCACAAAGAAATTGTTAATTAAATGATATCTTTTAAAAGATTGTGTAGTTAAAAAAATGTCTATCTGCTATAAAATTAAGAGTAATGGATGAGAATAATATACACAACTATATCAAATGAATAAATTCTCTTAATAATTATAAGATAATTGTCATGAAGAAAGTACAACATACGGATCAAATTTATAATTGAAACATAGGAGTCTAAAGCACTTCTTAAAGCATAGTACTATCATATATATAGTATTTTTTATAAAAAAATATTGCGGTACAATTTTTTCATTCTTCATGGCCTAAGCACACTCTGAGGAACTTTAGTAATAGACTTAAACATCATATCTTGTACCCCTGTCTTGTATACAAAAGTTTTGTTACCTCTAGTATGCATATTGAGCTTAGAAATAGAAAATTCTGGAGATGTTGCAATATTATCATTATCATTACTTCTGTCATCCTCATTAAACATTAGAAATTCAGCTTAACCTTTAGGTTAGGATTAGTAATAATGCCAACATTAGTTATCCTTGTTATACGCTTTCAATGAAAAAAGCCACCATCTTCGATATCTACCTTCCAAAAGTTGACCCAATTTTTATCTGGTCTACTCTCATGAGATACAAAGCAAAGATTATCCTCATAAACAATAAGATATTGAAAGTCTTTAATTGCTTTCCTTGGAATCTTTATTTTTTAAACTCGTAAAGATATATAGCGAATATGACAACACAATTGGTAACAGAATATTGTGTACTTTCCACCCACACTACTACATACTTGACTTTTACTAACATTTAAAAATATTACTAAATCATATTAAAATGTTACCTATGTATATTAGTAACATTTTTACAAATTTTAAATATACTCTATATTAATAAAGAATTTTACTAATATTTTTCTAAAGATTTAATAACATTTAGTAAAAATATTACAAAAAATATTCTATAGTAATATTATAAGAAATGTTACAATAGACCATTCATAGTAACACTTAAAAAAATGTTACCATAGATATTTTCTGTAACATTTAAAAAATATTATCATAGATATTTTTTTAACACTTAAAAGATATTATAATAAATCTTTTATAACAATACTCTAATAAATGTTACGATCTTTTTTTTACTAACATTGAAAAAATATTACAAAAAATCTTCTTTAACAATAAAAAAATATTACCATAAATTTTTGGTAACATTTATAGTTATAATATCTATTTACTATTCATATTTTAATATGTAACTATTTATTTGTTTATTTTTATATACATTAGAAAGGGTATTGTCACTAATTTAAATGCACAAAACATTGAAGATAAATTCAAAATAAACACAAAGTATAATAAAAAAAATTAATAAGCAAATTAATTTTTTTCTTTAATATTGTCTAAAATTACCACAGAACAATTCTAAAATAAGCAAAAGATAGATTATAAAATCCAAATCTTCTCTATTTTGTCATCGTCAATCAATATTAACAATTCAAACAAATAAATTAGAACATAAAATTTAATCTTTTTTAGTTTGTCATCTCAATATTGCTAACACACCACTTTCTTCTTTAATCTTTTCTTATGTTGATCATGCTTCTTTTTCTCCAATTTCAAGTCAAGAATCTCTTGAATAGAAGAAGAATAAAGAGACTGCAAAAAAATAACTATTTTAAGACACCAATACTAATATTGTTACTGAACAAGAAGGGTAAAATAATATCAACTTTATTTAAAGGTAAAACATATTACTTCAAATAATCTCAATATGATTATTACAAAGTATGAATCATAGATGCTATTTTAACTTCATTTTAGTTCTAAATATACCTGCTTCTATTTAAGTGAAACAATCACATTCTTCTCCCTTGTTCGAGGTAATAGCTTAGCTTGAGACTTAGAAACACCTTCTGTAATAGTAGATGATTCTATAATATTTTTACTAGTTGACTTTTATTTATTTAGAATCTATAACATAAGAAAATAATAAACATCAAATTTTTCATTAGAGCATATGATGATCAGTGTATGTATGCTATGCTATCATTAGAGCACATGATGATCAGTGTATGTATGCTATCTATTTGACATGTAAATTTCTATATAAAGCATGATTATGCAGCTTTTTCAATAAATAAATTGAAATCCTTCTTTCTTTCTTCATTCTATCTATCTATCTATCTATCTATCTATCTATCTATCTAGCTATCTCTCTGTCCTAATTCTACTACTGCAAATTATGCTCCTCTGCCACTGCTTCTATATCTTTCTATATATCCATCTATCTATCTCTTTCATACATTCAAGTCATGTCCCATAACGCATCATCTATATCATTCTCTCATTGCCACATTACTTAACACCTTATTCCATCTTAACTTTTATTTTGCCACACAAAAATTCCAAATTAACACAGATATATATGCCTAACTTAAAACCAGCTCTGAAGACACCAATTATCCACAAACACATTACTAATTAATTTTTATGTAAAAATAAAAATTATTAATGAAGTTCCTATAATTCACTACTTACTTTTTATCTAAAGATAAATACGCAAACGACAATATGCTTCTCACCTATATATACTAATTGTTATATATGTTTACATTATTTAGTTGAATTAAAACAGATGATGATCAAGATATAATTGGCATACATAGCAATAAAATTATTAATATTATAAATGTGAAAATAACAAATTAGTGATATTATTAATCTATAAATGCTAAAATTGGAGTTATTTTAGTGTAGATTAAATTATTGACTACATTTAGAACAAAACTATGAAGAGTAAATTTTATAATTAATTATTAAGAAAAAAATACAAAGAAAGATATAAACACCTCTTTTACAGTAGCAGCATTAACTTCATGATGTGTTGTTGCAGTATCTTCTACTTTCTTCTTATATAGAGTAGTTAACATAAAAGAGAGATTCAGAATCTCTACTCTTGGGAGGCTTTTTTGTAGCTGATTTAAAAACATATTAAATCCACACAACATTTGTGACTTCATGACTTCTATTCTTTCTTGAAGTTTTGTTTCCATCTCCTCTTGCATTTTTTGTTGTATATTTTGAATTTTAGCTTGAGCATTCTTTTTAATTTCTTCAATTAACCTCTCCGTCTCAATTTGAGATTTATGTCCCCACAAATCTAAAGCTACAACACCTATACCATAAGTTCGGATAAGATCGGGTTGATCTTTTCCCAACACTTGAAAAAGTATATCATCTTGGTTTGTACTTTCTAATTTTTCAGAATGTGAAGCTATGGCATCCTCAAGTTCTAACTAAAATCCAAAATTCAAACTACATTAATTTATGACAAAACATCTATATCACAATATATATATATATATATATATATATATATATATACTAAAAGAAAGACATATCTTTTACAAAAATTTTGCTTGTTCCCCCACTCATTGATTTTTCATCTATTGGCTTGTGTGTTAAAAAGAACATGTTCACCCGAGATGGTTCTCTTTTGTAAGAATTTTTCATTGCCTATTAAGAAAAAACACAATTAACTAAAAAAGAACCAATGCAAATAACTGAATAAGACAATGTAAACACATTAATTCTACCTCCTCTTCATGTATTTCAGCAAATATTTTTGATCCTGTTGTATGTTGACTTGTATTTTTTACTCTATTAGCTTTATTCTTCTTGCTTTGTTCCTTTAAAATCATAAAAAGATAATTGAATAATTAAGCCTAAAACTAGAAAAATGAATTGGTATAACTAATTATAGTATGAAAAAAATTACATGCTAAGAATTAGTATACCTTAATCATATGAAGGCTCTAAAATTAAACAAGAATCTTCTAATGATCAAGTGGAACAGTACGAGGACAATTCTTCATATTGTAAGCTAGTGACATGTTTTCCTTAAAATATTGTATTTTCAACTGACTTTTATATGTCCTCCAAGATGAACCCAAGGTTTTGAAAACCCACACTTTACCAAGTACTCCGATGTCAAACTTTTTCTACACCATAATGATGAACATAGATATGTTTATTAATATTTAATTTTTAAAATTAATAAAAAAAAAACACCAAAGTTAAAAGTATAAAAATGTAATACAATGGTAGCTTTCCAATTATTTTTAAGTCCATGCCAACTTGTGTATGTCAATGGAGCAAGGCGTGCATTTCTAACCAAAGTCCCCAAATGACTGCTTAACTTGGCACGATTACAACCAATTGGTTGACCATGCTTATTTAATCTAATTGGCAACCGATCCTTAAAGCTTAAACAATGAGTTTTAAGGCACTTTGTCGGACCCTTTTTCTCTTAGTTACTGGTCCTGTTATGGTAATCAATAAATAAAAGAAAATTATAGAGAAATACTACACATTTATTATTAGTATTAAACTAAACATAAAACATGATTACTTACTATCATTATCATTAGCTTGGGGTGCTAAAGCTGGTCCTATTATCAAGAATGAGAAAGTTTAGAATAAAGAGGAGAGAATTTCTAAAAGACATCTATCTATTCATTCAATCTAATCTTATAATAGTCACAACACTCAATAATAGTCACAACACTCAAATTAAAAAAATGCAATAAAGGATCACTTACTGTCATCATTAGTATGCAGTACTAAAGGTGTTTGTGAAGGGGTTGATGCAGTATCCTCTAACTCACCAATGATATTAACCATAGAACCACCTTTCAATCCTCTACTTTTCTTCATATATGATATTAATCGAGATTGACGAGGACCTAATTCAATTTTCTCATCTTGTTCATAGATGATATCTCTCATTGAGATGCTTGACCTTAAAGCTTTGTCTTTCCAGTTTGTCATAATACTATTATAAACCAGAATCATAGGATTGATAAAGATTATTAATTATGTAAAATACCAAGAGACTAGAAAGTGAGACAAAACATTCAAGAAAAACCTAAATAGAATCCAGAACTAATTAACCAATAGTGTAATTGTAATTGATGGTCCATTTATATTCATAGGGTAGCTCATAGGTGTGCAGCATATACAACATACTATAGAAAGTGGCAACCAAGATGTTAATAATTTCAAACACAATAAAAAAGGGGGCAAGATCAAGAGAGAATAAAGAGAAACAATGCAAGAGGATATAGCTAGAGGCTCTTATTCTCGTAGTAAATAAGAGCTTTCAGTTTTAAGTTTCTCTTTCCCAGTTTTAAGTTTCTCTTTTCCATGACTTCAAATATATTAAAGTAGATTTATTTAAAATATATATATAAATTCAATATTCTTTTAGAAAATACAACTTCTTTCTGTCTCTTCTTCAAAAGAATAAAAAGAAAAAGAAAATTTCATCTAGCTTCCATGCAAATCAAAACCAGCTCGAGTATTTCTTAGTGTTTCTTTCAGTGATCCAAATTTTTGAGATATCAGAGAATTTTAGATTTCATACCTGACAGATGAGTTTCAACTCGTGGAGAAGCTCCTGCGAAAATTTTTTGTGTGATCCCTTAACGGCATATTGGTAGCTACTTTTACCCCCAAATCTAACAAATATAACATTCAGTACAAGAAATTGCATGTCATTATCAAAACAATTATTTGCTTGGTTCGGAGGCTAATCTATACACTGATGTGAAAGATAATAAATCATGCCATAAATAATGAGTATAAAGGCTACTAATAATGTAACTTGTCTCCTATAAAATGCTTGAATCAATTTATGCTCATCACTAATATAAAGGAGCCTATTCAAGCACTTTACTAATTTATACCCATACTTGTTCATTACATCAACTAATGCAAATAATATGTGAAAACCTGAAAATTAAAATTTAAAAGATAAAAAAATAATTGTTGCACCCTAACTGCAAAAAATATAAAAGAATCTTATAATTCTAGAATGAATAATAGCATTTGCTTAAATTTTTAGCATGTAGTCATAACATTATATATAATAATCACACTACTTTTTTACCATTAAGCATAAACTGTGAGAAGTAAAATTAAACAATTGAAAATGCATTCTTATCTAAAATTAGCAAACTGCAAATACTAAGGATCAATTTCTCCTTCTTTTCTCTTTTTTATTTTTTTATTCTTCTCTTTCAGCAAAAATAGGTCAACTAAATCAAGTGTTTGAACTTAAAAGGATACTAAGAATGATGGTAAAAAAAAATACCTCTAAATTGGCAATAAGAACTACGAAAATAAGTCAAGGAACATACAAATGCAATTTTATTTTGTCCTAATAAAAGAAGAAAGAAAATAAGAGATGAACAGCTGAAGAGCTTCTAGAAACTTGCCGTGTTCTTCGTCAGTCCAGCTCTCTCTGGACTTTGTAATTCAAAAACAGAATCTATGTAAAATCTGAAATTTATGTGACAAAAATTGAAAGGAGTAACTCAAATTAAATACTAGAATCGTTATAGTCAAATGGAAAAACAGAATGAATAATAATTAAAAAGACAGTGTAACTAAACT